>NW_023425515.1:180319346-180504346 GCF_014108245.1 Pipistrellus kuhlii | reverse complement strand
CCTAGTTAGCCTTATTACCCTCCGCATCTAGCACTGCTTTTCTACTCTTCCATTGAGCTGGGAATTTTGAAAATAGTTGTGTTACGTGGCCAGTTTAGAGCTTTGACTCCATGTCTTCCGTGATGATGTACATCTGGGCAAGAAATAGGGGAATTTTCTATTGGAATTCTAGTGTATGGAGGATAAGTTGTTTTTTGTCTTAGAAAAAAGAACATCCTGTTGTTTCTGGGTCATTCTATAGTCTACACTTCTTCCTCCTCATTCTTTTCTTTCTTTCTTTTTTGTAGGGGGTGGTGCGGTAAATTTACTTTTCTTAAACTATTAGAGGAAATAATTTGTGGTAAGTCAGGGTCATTTAAAAGCAAATATTAATTTGAATTCTATTGGTTTGACAAACAGGTTTGTTTTTGGATAAAATCAGGTTTCTGATTTCTGTTTTTCAGTCATTAAATAGATATTTGGGCATTTTCTGTGTTCTAAGTACTATGCTCTGTACTGGGTAAAAAGGTAGGAAAATAGATACAGTCTTTGGGTGGAAGCTTGTCTGTGCTGCCTTTGGTGAATTTCTGATTCCCTTTTAATATCACCAGACCTGGCATTTCACACAACAAGATTCCTGTTCAATTTCAGTTCAAGTGTCTGCTTACCCTGAGACCTAGAGAGTGGGCTGATGACATTTACTTGTGGGAGACAGTGAAACTTCCAGTTTTGTGGGCTGCTTCAGTTCAGGTGTGCAGTCTAGATGAGGATTGTAGGTGGAATTCCTCTTTGATGCTTAAGGATAAACCTCTTGGAGGATCACGATAGGGTCTTGCTCTCTCTTTCCCCACCTCAGTCTTGGGTTATAAGTATTTTGCAGAGACTTGATTAATACAGCTAAGGTGGTAATGTTCTCATTTGATTCTGCCTTTTTGAAGTAAAAATTAGGTAACTGTATGTTGTGGCTATGTCTTTTTAAAATATATTTTTATTGATTTCAGAGAGGAAAGGAGAAGGGGAGAGAGGTAGAAACATCAGTGATGAGAAAGAATAATTGATTGGCTGCCTCCTGCATGCCCCCCACTGGGGATCCAGCCCCTAACCCAGGCATGTATCCTTGACCAGAATGGAACCGTGGACCCATCGGTTCTTAGGCTGATGTTCTGTCCACTGAGCCAAACCAGCAAGGGCTGTTGCTATGTCTTTTTTTCACAGGATCTGGGGAGATCCTGGCAAACTTTTTTTTTATCCCTTTTTGTAAGTACTGTCTCAACCTGTTGAGATACTTTTTAGTCATCCATGTGCTTGAACCTGATAAAAAGCTTTTATTTTTATTCTTTATTGATTTCAGAGAGGAAGGGAGAGGGAGAGAGAGAGAGAGAGAAATGTCAAAAATGAGAGAGAATCATTGATCAGCTGCCTTCCGAATGACCCCTATTGGGAATTGAGCCCACAACCCTGGGCATGTGCCCTGACTGGGAATGGAACTTTGACCTCCTGATTCATAGTCTAAACTCAATCATTGAGCCTCACCAGCTGGACTAAATAAAGCTTTTTTACTTGGGATGCTCCTAGCTGTAGTATCTTGAGAATAGTACCAGCATATCAGAGTAAAAAGTGATAGAATATGTAGTCCAGAATCAAGCTGGATTTGATTGTAGGAATTTGGCTGTTAGTTCCTGCTACAGAAATATCAGATGATATTTCTGACTACTGGGAAACAAATACAGGAATTCTGAGCTTATTATGGGAATGCCTACTAGCAGAAACTCTGGGCTGGCTGAAATACAGGACCCTTGGCCTCTCTCAAGTAGGGACCAGGATAACCACACCAAGATGGAGGCTTCGTGTTTCTGTACTGTCCATGAGAGAACTGGAGTTGGTGAAGGTTGGAATGGTTGTGAGAGAAAAGAGAAAGTACAATAGCTAGGACCAAGGTTGGTGGCTTTGTATTGGTTCAGTGGATAGAGCGTCACACTTTGGACTGAAGGGTTCCGAGTTCAATTCTGGTCAAGGGCACATGCCCTGGTTGTAGACTCAATAGGGGCGTGCATAAGGCAGCCAATCAATGATTCTCTCTCATCATTGCAAGGACTTTTCTTAGGTTCCTTCATGTATGACACAGAGTAACCATAATAAGTGACACCTGCTGTAACAAGATGTCTTGGGTGCATTAAACATTCCTATGTTGGATTGACTCCTGTAAGGTGTGATGCCTACAGTAGGCCTTTAAGCAAAGAGGTTAATGAAATGTTTTTAAAATATGAAAAAAGGAACAAATAATGTTCAGGGTCCCTTTCCATTCCCACCCCCCAAAAGATTATATTGATTGGCTTCACGTCCCCAATTCTATCAATAGAAGCAACTGAAGCATGCAAATATGGTTAAAATATGGTATTCAAAATAAGTTGGCAACAGATTTTTTTTTTTCCTGCCAGTGAACTGAGGTACCTTAGTTTTTTATATGAAATCCTGATTCCCATGGCTTTATTTCTGGGTTTTATCTTGTTTAGATTGGTTATCATTGCTGATTGACATTGAGTTGTGGGCACAGTGGTGAGGGATAAAGAGCACAGGACACTGGAGGAAGAGAGGAGGCTTTGGTTCCACATGCAGTTCTGGCGTAAGCTGTGTGACTTTGGGCAAGTCATTTGCCTTTTCTATTTCATCTTTTTTTATCAGTAAGGTGAAGTTGAGAACTGCATGACCTTCTCTCTTCACATCTGTCTGTGCCTCTGTATTTGACTTTTTATAAGGTTGTAGCATCTTCCTGTACATTTATAAGTAGGGGGTCTTGCGACCATCTTTTTTACTCTGGGCTTAAGGAACTCATGGCTGTTTTCTCCTGAGAATTGACAGAAACAAGTTCTGAACAGCTAGCTAGCTTGGTGCAATCAATGGTGGTCTGTGGTCCTTTATAGAAAAAAACCCTACCAGACTTTGCTTTGACACTTAATCTAATTGTCATTAGTACTTGACTGTTGGTTTTTAAATAATAATTGAAAAATTAGGCAGACTTCATTAAAGGAAGAATTGAAAAATAGTTGCTTCAAATTCTCCCAAGAGGGGATTCTTGGGATATTTAATGAGTGAGGAATGGATATTCATAAATTCAACATTAACACTGCTTACTTTAGGGGGATAGAAAGGTGGGGATAGGTGGTAATTAAGCTCTCCAGACTTTCTGGTGTTTGGGCAGGTCTAGGTCTGGTTTGGGCAGTTGGTTGTAATCTGAGTGCCTGAACTTGCCCTGTAAATTTTGCTGAGAGAGGAGCAGAAAGAAGTTCCTTAGACTGGAACAGGAAAAGCTAAGAGTCTCAGGGTCCATTTCAAAGGTGTATTGCCTTTTCTTATACCCCTGGTTTTTGAAATTATCTTGGTAATGTTTGCAAGTGGTCCTGGAAATGCTGTTCTTTCTCTTATTTACCACACCTGAATTTCCTTCCTTTTTTCTTCCTCCTGGCTAGAGTTCTGAAGTGTAATTGAGGCATCTTAGAGGTGTGCTAGGAGGAAGCTTCCCTTTATAAAAGAGGGGGAACGGTAGCAGGAAAGGTGTTTGATAATGCTCTGCTTGATGCAGCAGCTTCTTCCCCTCTGGAGGAGCCAAATGTTTCAGAGCTTTGTGTAAATACTTGCTGAGCTGTCAATATGTACCCAGGAGGTTTCTATAGTAAGGTGTAAATGACTCTATAGAATGTTTGACAGTCAAATTAATAAACAGTTTTCAAGCAAAGATAATGCTAGTCTCTTCTCATGGTGGAATAAAATAACACTGGAGAAAAAGACGAGAATAGGAAAGAGGGTAGGTGGTTGTGGGGGGAGAGGAGAGCATGGAGATGAGGAGAGATGATCTAAAAGAGATATGAAATTAAACCTAGCTGGCATGGCTCAATGGATGAGTGTCGACTTATGAACCAGGAAGTCACCATTCGATTCCCAATCAGGGTACATGCAGGAGGCAGCTGATCAATGACTCTTGCCATTGATGTTTCTACCTACCTTTCCATTCATCTCTGAAATTAATTAAAAATATATTTTAAAAAATAAGAGATTTGAAGTTAAAAGATGCTCCCCTGGAAGAGAAGCCTCCATGACCCTGACTCCATGCCGAGTTTCATGGCATGTGGAGCTCTGCTCAAAAACAATTGCAGTTTCAGAGTGAAAACAAATAGAATTTGGAAGGAAGGTCCTAAGTTTCAATAGTGAAGAAAGTGTGTTCCAAAAGCTTGGTTTATGAGACTTTGAGTTTTAAAGTCTTGTTCTTTCAGCCAAAACCGGTTTGGCTCAGTGGATAGAGCATTGGCCTGTGGACTGAAAGGTCCCAGGTTCGATTCTGGTCAAGGGCATGTACCTTGTTTGCGGGCACATCCCCAGTAGGAGGTGTGCAGGAGGCAGCTGGTCGATGTCTCTCTCTCATGGATGTTTCTAACTTTCTGTCCCTCTCCCTTCTTCTCTGTAAAGAAATCAATAAAAAATGTTTAAATCAATCAATCAATAAATAAATAAATAAAGTCTTGTTCTTTCAGAAAGGTTTTGTAGTTCGGTGAGATGTTTTTAGGGTTGGGTTTGCATTTTTTAAATACCAGAAAGTAGAAAAAAGATATTGCAACTTCAGCGTGGTCTTCAGTCTCTGTTCTGCTATGGCTGTCAGGATTGATTATAAGTCCATTCCAAGGGCTGGGTTTATTTATATAATTTTTACTGAACTCCTGTGTATCACTTATATATGTATTTTAAAATTAATGCCCCCAGGTTCCTGGGTCCAAATGTTTGAGGACTCACTAAGTCCTGCCAGAAGGGTTATGTGGGTAGATTCAGTCTTGTTTTTGTTTTGTTTTTTCAAATTGCCATTTCAGGATTAAAAACATTTCTGGGTCCCTTCAATCAAACACTTTTTATGAATGTATTTTAGAAGTAGAGTATCTAAATTGCCTGCCTGTAGTATACTCAGCTTTGGTAGCCTTTTCTTTCTTTCTTTTTTAAAAAAAATATATTTTTATTGATTTTAGAAAGGGAGAGGGAGAGAAAGATACAATAGAAACATCATTGATGAGAGAGAATCATTGATTGGCTGCCTTATGCACGCCCCCTATTGAGTCTACAACCAGGGCATGTGCCCTTGACCAGATTGAACTCTGGACCCTTCAGTCCGAAGTCTGACGCTCTATCCGCTGAACCAAACCGGCTAGGGCTGGTAGTCTTCTTAAAAAATATTTTTATTGATTTCAGGAGAGGAAAAGAGAGGGAGAGAGAGATAATTGATTGGCTGCACACCCCCTACTAGGGATCAAGCCTTCAACCCGGGCATGTGCCCTGACCTGAAATGGGAAATCAAACCATGACCTCCTGATAGGTCTACACCCAACCACTGAGCCATGCCAGCCAGACAGCTTTGGTAGTCTCGTGAGATGACCAGATTTGCCTCTCAAAGTACCTTTTTAACTACGGTAATCCAGTGATTCTTGACACCAGTTTTCTTCACATGGTCCTGGAAGTGCCTTTTTTACCTAGTGTAGTAGTAGGGAATACTAGTATAAATGCAGTTATGATCCTGATCATAATTTTTAGGTTCAGCTAATTTACCAAAAGCTATCAGATTGTTTAAAAACAAAATACAGCCGGAACCTGTTTGGCTCAGTGGATAGAGCGTCGGCCTGCGGACTGAAAGGTCCCAGGTTCGATTCCGGTCAGGGGCACATCGGTTGTGAGCACATCGTCGGTAGGGGGTGTGCAGGAGGCAGCTGGTCGATGTCTCTCTCTCATCGATGTTTCTAGCTCTCTATTTCTCTTTCTTCCTCTCTGCAAAAAAAATCAATAAAATATATATATTTTTAAATAAAAATAAAAACAAAATACAAAAAGTTGGGTTGAGACTGACATTTGTTGCCCAGGCCTTTTCTAATGTGTTGGTGATGAGGATATTAAAATGTCAGACTTATTGCTAAGAGCATGATTTCTAAGTCAGAGAAATAATGGAGATTTAAATGGGAAACTGCTCTATGTGAACATATCAATTAAATTCAAAGGAAGAACTTAAAAGATAGAAGCAATCTATGCTTTGGAGGAGTTCAGTTCTCTTGGGGAAGCCTGCTTATGTGCACACATCTGGAAAACTTGCAAAGTAAAGCTTTATAAATGGGTATACCTGGTAGAACAAATTAAAGTCTATTGGCTCAAGGAATCCAAAAATAAGGAGCAATCAGACATATTACCCTGGGACAGTTTTTCAGAGACAGTGATTTGTGAAGTTAAATGTTTAGGATGGGGAGAATTACATTAATTTGCTTTTTCATAACACTACTGGTGAGTTCCAAGGGCTTTATAAAATCCAAATTTCACATCCATTCACAGATGGTAGTTGTCTTATTCCAGTGACTTTGAGAATTTGAGCTCTATAAAATTCCATGAAAGAGAGTGTTTCCAGGGTCTTAGCGGTTCCTGTGGTTATGTGCAGCCTTAGTACAAACTGCCAAGTTCTTGGCCAGTTCAGTTGTAGTAATTTTGGGTTTGGAAGGTCATGTCACCTTCAGAGTTGTGTGCCCTAGACAACTCTGCATTGACTAGTTCAGTTTTTGTTGGAGAGCCAGGAC
This sequence comes from Pipistrellus kuhlii, assembly GCF_014108245.1. Lineage (NCBI taxonomy): Eukaryota > Metazoa > Chordata > Mammalia > Chiroptera > Vespertilionidae > Pipistrellus > Pipistrellus kuhlii. Next base: position 180,497,777 of record NW_023425515.1, on the reverse strand, counting down.
TTTTTATTTTTGGCAGAGTTAATTGACCTTTCTTAAAATGAGTCTTGAAGTACCTGTTCAGACTGCTGCTAATTTTGAAGGGTTGGGAGCTGAGCTTGAACTGAGTTGCTTGGGTTAAGCCTTACATTGAGGGCTGATGGGTAGGTAAGTCTGCACAAATGCAGTTTGCCCATCTGTTCACCGAAGTGGCCTTTTACTTTTTTTTTTTTTTTTTTTTTCCTTTAAATTAGGTTGGCTATGCCCAAGAAGCTCATAAATACTGCAAAATACATGCTTATTTCTTATAGGATCCTCTGAAATATAGTGGTTTTGGTTTCTCCTTACTTGCTAATCCATGTATGATTGGACCATACATGGCTTCTGGCACTTTTCAAGGGCAGTAAGTGGATGCTTAACAGCTGAGGAAAATGGAGTGTCCAATGCCAGCTACAGTGCTTCCACCTGGATGAGAAGGATGGGTTACTCTGTTCCAGAAAAGAAATGAGTTCGTGAATACAGATTTTATTTTAGAAATATTTCTTATAATTTCTGCCTTATCATTCGGGCATTTTGCAGAAACAAGTTTCCAGTAATTCAGAATTGGGCACTATAATTCATTTGCCATAGACAGTAGGTGTGTAGGGGCTTGAGATAAACTTTTTTTTTTTTATGTATCTTTATTGATTTCAGAGAGGAAGGGAGAGGAAAAGAGATAGAACATCAATGATGAGAGAGCATCACTGATGGCGGCCTCCTGCACATCCCCTAATGGATCAAGCCCACAACCTAGCCATGTGCCCTTGACCAGAATTGAACCTAGGACCCTTCAGTTTGCAGGCTGACACACTATCCAGCCAGGGCGAGATAAACTTCTTAGTCAATCCCAGATTTTAAAGGAATCCAGGTTAGAGTGAATGTTGACTTAATGGCCTTGACTATTCTCTGCAGTTGCTCCCCAACCCCCCATTTAAATGGATAGAATTGGTTTTTATTTAATGTGAAGGGACATCTGAGTGGACTTCTATTTGTTTTTGTTAGTCATTTGTGGATACTAGAAGATGGTCTTGGGACAAATTGAGTCTTTATTTCCCAGTGGCTTCTGCCTATTCTAAGGGTGTACTGCACTGGGAAGAAGTCTGGTGCCAAGAATTCATTCCAACATGTTGCAGAGTAGGAAATTTGATCCCTAAAATGTTGACTTAGTGTTGGTTATGGTACATATTAGAAATCACCCAGTAATCCAGGACAGATTTTGTCGCCCTCCAGGAAGTTAAGGTTGATATGAAATATTAAAGGGCTTTGGGCACTGGAACTGTGTGCTCTGCAGGCCAAGAACCCTGCTGGAATTGCCACCCAGATGAAGAGGAAATGTGCTGTGTGCTCCCCCCACACACACACCCCTTTTGCATTTGGGCTTCCTTATAGCTTCATTCCTTCTGGGCTCCCGAGGCTTCAGTGTTAGATACTAGACTTCCTCCTCCCTTGGCACTGGTACATTCATGATTTTCTGTGGCTCATCACCAGCAGCCAGAATTTTTGTATGCTTTTCCCTCTTAAACTCGTTAGCTTTCAGCTTGCTTATTTATAGACATCTCTGTTAGAAGGAACTTCCCCCTCAAGATCTAGCCACCAGCATAACGGCAACAGCAGAGTTTAGGGATTGATGTGATAACGGTTATTTAAAAACCCATTTGCTGTGTGCTTGGTGTTTTTTATTTTGCTGCTTGTTTTCCTTGAGGTCTTAACTTGCTTGCTAGGCCTGAGTGCTTCTGGGTCCAGCTGTTTACTCTGAACTGACTTGTGCCTGGTGTACTTTGACTTTTAAGAAAAGTGAATTCAGCCACGTGGTGGAGAATTAAAGGCTATGTCATGCTGCGTGTTTCCTTTTAGAGGAAACAGATATGTCTTTGGGCTCTGCTGGCCCAGTGATTTCCCCTCTCGGGTAGACCTAGTACAGCTTGCTATTGTCCATAGAGAGCAAGTCATTTGAGCAGAAATACTGGGATTGGTTGCTGTTTGTCTTCTCTGGCAAATATGGTAGATGGCTTTCTCTCTTCTCCTTTGGACAGTATTCAGTTCTGGTCTTTAGGTGGTAGAGTTCATGAGTTGGCCCGATATTAGCTTAGGAGTGTGAATCTCTCTTTTAAACACACACACACACACACACACACACACACACACACAGTTATTATTTCAAAGGGAGGAGAGAAAGAGAAACATCAATCATGAAAGAGAATCATTGGTTGGCTGCCTCCTGCAGGCAGACCTCCTTCTGGAGATCTGGCCTGTAAGCTGGCACCCAGACTGGGAATTGAATTGTGATCTTCTGGTTCATAGGTTGATGTTCAACCATTGAGTCACACCAGCCGGACTCTATTTTATTTGATTTTTAAAAACTTGATTTTTAGAGAGAGAGGGAGCGGGGAGGGAGGGAAACATCGATGTGAGAGTGAAATATCAGTCTGCTGCCCCCTACTGGGGATTGAGCCCACAACCCAGGCATGTGTCCTGACCACGAATCAAACCAGCAACCTTTCAGTGCACAGGATGACACTCAACCAACTGAAGTACTTGGCCAAGGCAGGGGTGTAAAACTCCTGATAATTCAGATTTGGATAACCTGTTCTTTTTATTTCCAGACTTCTAACTTTTTACTTGTTTAGGAATCTGGGCTGCCAAAGATAACTATATTATAAAGGACTTGTGAACAATTCTTATGGTAGTTTATCCACAACTTTGTCCTAGGCCAGGGATAGATCGAAAAATTTGCCCTAGGGCAAATAGCTAGCTAGTAAAAGGTAGAGTTTGGATTTGAATCATGTTTGTCTGATTTTTTTAGAACTGTAACACTATAGACTACTAAAATTGTTTCTCCAAAATAAATAATTTGAGTACTAAGGCTTATTGACACATTAGTTTTGCAGTACCCTAGAATTCTTAAATGTGTTGAAAGACTGAAAAGCCCTTAGTTTTACAACTTGACATTATGCCTAGATTTCTGTCCTGCATGCCCCTTCCATTTAGGATTTTATTTACGTTTCTGAGGAATGGCCATGTGATCCCAATGGTGAGAATTGGGAGGGATCTTGGAGAGTAGTGTGGTTGGGGATGAGATTCAGGTTCAAAATTGAGTCCTTCACTTTGCTCTAAGTGAGATAACTTGAATTATGAAAACATTTGCAGGGTGATTTTACTTTCTGTAACTTGGAGCATTCACTGGGGAGGCAGGGATTAATTTTTCTTTTGGGGAAAGTGAATACATAAAGGTTTAAGTGCCTGAACATACGAAGTTTCATAGCACAGTCAGCTCTAAAGATTTAAAGTTCCCTTAGGTTGTGTGACTTTAGGCAAGTCACAACTTTTCTGAATCTGTATCCTCAGTTATATAGTGAGAAACAATTATCTACCTAGTAAACTGTAGTAAATATCAAACGAGATATGTAAAAGTACTACTATCAAATAAAATTAAAACACTGACCAGCTGTAGGCTCAATGGTTGAGCATCAATCTGTGAACCAAGAGGTCACAGTTTGGTTCTGGGTTTCAGGCTCAATCCACAATAGGGGGAATGCAGGAGACAGTGGATCCATGATTCTCTCTAATCATTGATGTTTTTATTTCTCCCTCTCCCTTCTCTCTGATATAAATAAAAATATATATATTTAAAAACTGTGTTAAAAAAAGAAAATAACTCTTTCTTAAAAAAAAAAATCAAACATGACTCATGTTTTGTAGAGGGCCCTATTTGAGAGTGGGGTAGAATTGAGCAGTTAAAGACATTGTTGCTCTTCACTAAATTAAAAACTCTCCTATAGTTCATTATATTAATGCTTTAAAAAAAACTTTTATTAAGCACGTGTTATAGTTTGAGAGCTAGAGTAGTATAGGGGTTGTCAGTGTGGTCCCTAATCATCAGCATCAGCATTACCTGGGCCCTGTTTAGAAATGCAAATACTCAGACTTACCAAATCCAAAACTGTAGCGAACTCTGGCCAGTGTTTTATCTATCTATCTATCTATCTATCTATCTATCAAAAGGAGCATTTATTTTTATTTATTTATTTTAAATATATATATATTTTATTGATTTTTTTTACAGAGAGGAAGGAAGAGGGATAGATGATGAGAGAGAAACATTGATCAGCTACCTCCTACACACCTCCCACTGGGGATGTGCCCATAACCAAGGTACATGCCCTTGACCGGAATCGAACCTGGGACCCTTCAGTCCGCAGGCTGATGCTCTTATCGACTGAACCAAACCGGTTTTGGCTATTTTTATTTTTAAATCCTCACCCAAGGACATGCTTAGGCTCTGAGTGTAAGGGTGTAAGGGGAGAGAGAAACATCGTTGTGAGAGAGAAACATCAACTGGTCAGGTAACATGTACCCTGACCCCGACTGAACGGGCAACATTTCAGTGCACAGGACAACACTCAGGAGCCACTCTGGATGGGCACCAGTGTGTTTTAACAAGCCACCTAAACAATTGTGATGCATGCTCAAGTTTGTGAACTACTAGGCTATGAAGTATATCCAGATTACCTCAGGGGCTTCTTTGAAATTATATCATAGCCTAATATTTCATATGTACCTTCCCCTTCCATGATGTCAAAGTATTATTGAATGGAGGAAAGGTTAAACATGCTTGAAGTTGGAGGAGAAAGAAAATACTTTTTTAAAATGTATTTTTATTCAGAGAGGAAGGGAGAGGGAGAGAGAAATAAAAATATCAATGATGAGAGAGAATTATTGATCAGCTGTTTTCTTCATGCCTGACAGTGGGGATCGAGCCTATAACCTGGCCATGTGCCCTTGACTGGATCGAGCCCTGGACCCTTCAGTCCGCAGGTTGATGCTCTATCCAACGAGCCAAACCAGCTAGGGCAAGAAACTACTTTTGAGATGTATCTACTATGCAATAATGATCAATTAATGACAAAACATGTTTGTTTATTTATTGGACTTGGGGACTCTCTGCCTTCCATTTTATCTCTTTCTCTTAGCTGTTTGGTGATAGCATGAAGATAATCTGGATTTGTGTTCCTAGTTGTTTGATGAAGATGGAGATCATTTTAGGGTGATTATTTAGGGTATTCTCCAAATATGATCAGTTGCCTAAGAAAGTGATTCTTGAAAAATGCTACTCAAAGGCCAGTATTGAGCATTACTTAAATGCTACAATATCCCTTCTGCTTGTGATAATGGCCAACTATCTGAGAACAGGGCCTTTGGGGATTTGGAGATCTCTCTCTAGGCCTCTCTCTCACCCCTCAGCTTTGCTGTGATTCCTTTCTTTGAGTTCATTGTGAAGTCCTACCAAATAAATCCTGGTAAGTCATCCCATCTCTGAAGCGGATGAGGTGTCTCTGAGGAGTGAATATTTGAGCCATGACCTGTCTCCAGTTGTGTGACTTAAATAAGGATTGTGCTTGGCACGGGAATGGAAGTTACAGAAATGGTGAGATAATAAACATTAACAACACAAAGACCAAGAGGACCAGTGTTCCAGTTCACCTGGGTTTCTGAAAACCCGATGTGGTTTCTGTATCCTTCCCATTAAAAACTATTTCCTTGTGCCAGACCTCTTTCCCCTCCTGCCTGGGAAGTGAAGCTGAGATCACCCTGTCCTGGTTCTGAGGAAGTCAGAGGCTTCCTGACGGTGTGATTGTGATTTGGTACTTGTATGTACAGACAAATACTCCAGTAGGGATTCTTATGTTCTTTGTGTGTGTTTGTGTGTTTTAAACTTGATCATCCCTCTGACTTTTAGCTTTATTTTAACCTGCTCTTATTTTTTCCCTCTTTCATTGTCTTCTCGGTTTCTAACTCTGTTAGAATGCAAAGCACATGGAGACCTCGTTAACTTTACCACACTAGTACTAGTGAGATGTCTCCTTTCAAGACTGTAGGTGCAATTTATACCACTTTCAGATCAACATCATTCAGTGAAAGAAGTGCCTTTGTCTAATTCTATATTAAACAGAAGTTTCCTAATGATCTCTACTTTTCTCTTTTCCCACTTTATTGTCTTTGGTCTGAAGACTGTTTCTTAGCCCCCCTTAATTTGTTTTGAGGGTCCTGTTGTCTCAGGACAGATTTGTAACATTCTTGTTTTTCTAATCTGTGAGTTGAATCCTTTGCTTTCCTAGTGTAGCTTTGAATTGACATCTTTAAAACCCCTACATAAAACCTCAAGTGACCAATATGTGGTCTCATTATGGTATTTTGGGTTAAAATAAAATGAGATTGAGATAGCTGGGTTCACCCACCCAGATACATTCACCAAAGTGAAATTCTGTGTGCCTTGCATAGGACAAGCTCAAAAGGGTAAATGAGCCAAAACAGACGTAGGGGTGGAGAGGGTGGGGGTAGGAGTACATTTTAGCTAGATTTCCATAAGTTAGCATGCCAAGTATTCATTCCAATTTGATTATATTGCCCAGAGATAGCAAATAAAGAGGAGAGACAAAAAAGCTTCAGAAAAGACAGCTGGTAACTTTGGTCTGGTCCCATGTGTTTCTGGTATAAATGATGAAGCCACGATCTCCTATACACATTTGTGTGGACAATGGTACAGAGAAGGTTGGTACCACTGTACTTTTGGAGTTTTAAAAAGAACTGGAAATTTTTACAGGATTCTAGCTTTTCAGGGTATTGTTGACCTTAAACAAAGCCTGAGGATATAAAGGCACCTATAATCTTAATAAGGTTGGCTGTGCCCTGGGCCATTCTTTAACTTATGTAATAGTGCCTGTTATAGTTCAGAGTCGACTTAGGGGGATCAGATGAAAGATTGGCATTTTTGGAAAGTGGTCTAAGGCAGCCATAGGAATTAATGAAATAAACACAGTGGCAGCATCTGCTTCTCAGGATCTTTATCAAAAGATAGGACTTGATTGGATTGATGCAATCAATCAATGCATGATAAATGGAATACCTATCTGCATATAAATCAAGTTCCTACAGCTCAGAGATGTGTCATAGATACTTTTTTAATATAGAAGAGAAAAACTGGCATATGTAGAACTGTGCACTTAAGAGAAATTTAGGATTTTATATAACCACTGCAAGACAAGCCCAAATTTGGAGTTATAGATAAAATAAAAGGAATGGAGAAATGAGAGCTTTTTAAAAAGAAAGCAAATGAGGCTTAAAGTTTTGTGGCTTTATGAGCAGTGTTTGCCTAGCCTTTTTTTTTTATTTTATTTTATGTTTTTGTACTGTGTCTACAAAGCAGTTTAATAGGGAAGAGAGAAGAATATTTTAAAAATTAGATTAGAAAAATTAGGTATGATTTAGAAGTATTGTCTTTATGAAAAGTTGGTATTACACTCTGCTGGGTTAAGCTCTGTAAGGTTACATGGACCCTTGCCTCTACATGTATTCCTTATCACTTAATGACAAATAAACAAGGCAGTACTTCCTAGTGGTTGTGACCAATGAATGCATCAATAAGTGGAACAACAAATCAATGTTTCTCTCTCTCTCTGAAAAAATTCTATTAAAAATATATTGTCCAATTTTTTCAAGTAAATTTTTATTGGCAAGTGGGTGACTTTGTACTGCTAGACTCTTGGGATGGGTACTGGTCATTTATTTCCTTTAACTGCTCCAAGGTGTCAACCCATTCTTCATCTGAGACTAGTCTTGAGTCCATTAAGTGGGAAGAAATATAAGCTAGATACCATCCATTTTTAGCAAGGTTCTTCTTTGTGTGGCACTGCATTGCAGGACATTTGACATCCTGCTCCCCAGGTAATAAATGCTAGTAACACCACAATGTGAGTATGATAACCAAAAGAGGCACCTTTCTTATTTCCAAACACTTCCTGAGGGGTTAGTATTGCCTTGGTTGAAAACTATTAGGGTTTACTGCCAGAATTCTTAGAATGAACTATTGAACAAATTCTGTTGAGAGAACAGACTGAAGAGTAGGTAGAGCTTGAGAATTGGGCTGGTCAACCCTTTTGGTATCTAACTTGTGTGTTCTTGTTTTTTAAGTAGGCGTTTTGAAATTGCTTCCAATCCCATTCTGCTTTTTCTCCTAATGAGGGTGGAGAGAGGGAAGTAATCTCTGTTATAAATTGGTACTGTAAAAAGCATTTTGCATACTTATCATTTGAACTGCCTCATATCTTTCTTAGACTGTTTTTAAATTCCCATTTTACAGATGGTTCTGATGCCAAGGGATGAAGTGTCTTGCTCAGAGTTCTCAAAGCTTGTGCTTTCTCTCTAAAAGAACATAACTTTTAACTTACTTGATTGCTAATCAACCTTTTATTGACCCCTCTGAGTTTCTGATCTTGAATATATGGGACCGGACCTTAACTGTTGTGGTTTCTAGTTTTATTGCTAGAAATTTGGGATTTGTGTAGGATAGTAATAGCTAACATTTGGGGTGCTGGAAGATAAAGCAAACACACAGACACATACCTATTCTTGGGGCTTATATATTCTAGACTAGGTTATTGACATTAAATAAGATAAATAAGTAAACCATATAGTGTGCTAGTGATACATGCTCACGAGAAGAAGTTTGTCAGGGAGCAGGTGTAAGAAGTGGGCTGAAATTTTAAATGGGTTCACCTGGGAGGGCCAAATTGAAGTGCTTGATACAAAAGGTGAGCTGTACTAAAAACTGGGAGAAGCAAGTATTCCAGGTGGAAGGATTAGTTAATACAAAAGTTCTGAAGCCAGAGCATGTCCAGCTGGATTGAGGAAACAGTGTTGTTATTTTTTTTTTTTTTGTTTTACTGTATGAACACATTTCATTCAACCCTGAAGATACTACTGCTATTGTCTTTTCTGTTGAGGTGGAAACTGAGGGACAGAGTTGAAGGCATTGCTAGGGCAGAGCTCTTAACCACTGCCTAGGGACGGCCATGTAGATCCAAGCAGAGAAGTTGGTTTTACACACAATTTTCTACTTTCCTGGAGCTTATATTCTAGTCTAGGATACAGTGAACAAGATAAATAAATACAGCATATGATATGTCGGTGATAGGTGCTCAGGTGAACAAGATTATCAGGTAGTAGGTGTAGGAACTTGGGAAAGCTTGGCTTTGACTGAGAATGTTATTTGTTTGGGAATCGGGTGCATTCCTGGTTTTTCTCTTGCCATGCACTACCCTATTCAGACATACCATTGTTTGGCTAAGGAAACTGAATGTGCATCTGTGTTCTAGAATCACTCTGTGCTGGAGATGGGAGGAGCTTTGGAGGGAAGGCCATGTAGCCCACATGTTCTCAGACTGAACATGAGAATTGCCTGAGTAAATTCCTTGCCCCATCCTAGAGTTGCTGATTCAGAATCTGTAGGGCAGGGTTCAATTATATAGCTGAGAAGGTTAAAAGCTGGTTAGTTCCTCCTGTGGGGGTAGGGGTGAGGAGTGGTCAGAGAACTGGAATTGGAATTCAGGTGTTCTCTCCATTTAGTACTCTTTCCACCATGATGTACTTCTGCCTTATTCTTGAGATTAAAAGGTTGTACAGAAGAAGTTTAATTTTTGTCAAATGGTATTTCAGTTCCTGTTTGATTATCTTTCTTGGGTCCTTACTATTTTTATAACCCTGGTTTTAAGAAGTACCTAAAGGCATTTTTTTCTCTAGTTGTGTGATTTCCTTAGAGTAGGGGTGTCGAACTCAATCAGAGAAGGGGCCAAAATCTAAAATCCAGCCTAAATCTCGGGCCGAATGGTTTACTGAACAGTCATAAACTGTCATTGTGATGGAAACGCAGCGGAGTCAGTGATGACAGCGCGGTGCGGGCCACATTGCAAGGCCTGGTGGGACGGATTTGGCCCGCGGGCCTTGTGTTTGACACATGTGCCTTAGAGGCTTTTGTAATTTGTTGGAAATTAGGAGATATTGTTTAGCTAGGTGTGGTCTTTTAAAAAATTACCTTACAAATCAACAAACAAGTGCTGGTACGGATGTGGAGAAAAAGGAACCCTCCTGCACTGCTGGTGGGAATACAGACTGGTGCAACCACTGTGGAAGACAGTATGGAGTTTCCTCAAAAAGTTGAGAATGGAACTCCCATTTGACCCAGTAATCAGAAACCAATGCCAAGAAACCAGAAACACCAATCAGAAAGGATATATGCACCCCTATATTCATAGCAGCACAATTTACAATAGCTAAGATTTGGAAATAACCCAAGTGCCCATCAGCAGATGAGTGGATTAAAAACTGTGGTACAGCCCTGGCCAGTTTGGCTCAGTGGATAGAGTATCGGCCTGCGTGCAGACTGAAGGATCCCAGGTTCGATTCTGGTTAGGGGCATGTGCCTTAGTTGCGGGTGCGTCCCCAGTGGAAGGTGTGCAGGAGGCAGCTGATGTTTCTCTCTCATTGATGTTTCCAACTCTCTATCCCTATCCCTTCCTGTCTGTAAAAAAAAAAAAAAAAAAGATCAATAAAATATATATATTTTAAACACACACACACACACAAACAAACCTGTGGTACATTCAGTGCCGCTATAAAAAAGAAGGAACTTTTACCATTTGCAACAGCATGGATGGAACTGGGGAGAATTATGCTAAGCGAAATAAGCCAGTTAGAGAAAGATAAATATCACATGATCTCACTCATGTTTGGGATATAATGATCAATATAATTTGACGAACAAGAATAGATCCAGAGACAAATGGTAGGGGAGAGGGTGGGGGTTAGAGAGCAACCAAAGGACTTGTATGCATGCAGGTTAGCATAACCAGTGGACATAGACACTGGGGCAGCAGGACTTGCAAGGGGCGGAGGGGTCAAAGGGGAGAAAGGAGAATTATGTAAAACTTCAGACAATAAATTTAAAGTTATCTTCATTTTTGAAAGAGCGTTTTCACTGTTGAAAGGTGGCTAATGAAAGTGTTCTGGATGAGTATAATAGAAGGATTCTATCATTTGTTGGGGAATTAATTAGTCCAAGGATGGGGGGCTAGCACCTTGGTTGTGGTTTTCTCACATGCCTCTCTTAGGCGGACAGCTATGAGGTGGTTATTACAGTTGGCTCTCATAATCTGAGTTTTGCTAGGTGATTCAATTAATCTTCCCCCTTTGGTTTCTCTTTTCTACCCTTGGTGAGTTTTCTTAGAGGTTGGAGCACAGTGACTTAAATGTCTCTGAGCCTGGGAGAGAGCCAAGCTTCTTCTCTTTTCTCTATTACTTTAGAGGCAGACTCGGGGTTGAAAAGTCCTGAGTCTGATGTCTGGTTACATACAGCCCCTCCTGAGGAGTTTGGTGAGGCCGGTGCTTTGGGTGATGTCTTTGAAATTGGTTCTTACTTAGTCTATAAAGGGAAGAATGTGCTCTAACCTTGTAGAATCATTTTGTAAGCAGAATGGGGTAGCTAGAACTTTTCGTTAACTTTTAATTTTTTATTTATAGTCAACTTGGACAGTTATGAAGCTTTATTATTTTTATTTTCTAAAATATATTTTTATTGATTTCAGAGAGGAAAGGAAGGGAAGGGAGAGGGAGAATGAGATGGAAACATCAATGATGAGAGAGAATCATGGATCGGCTGTCTCCTGCACATTCCCTACTAGGAATCAAGCCCACAACCTGGACATGTGCCCTTGACTGGAATCGAACCCGGGATCCCTCAGTCCACAGGCCAAACTGGCCAGGACATAAGCTTTTTTATTTTATTTTATTAATATTTTATTGAGTTTTTTTTTACAGAGAAGAAAGGAGAGAGATAGAGAGCTAGAAACGTCGATGAGAAAGAAATATCGACCAGCTGCCTCTTGCACACCCTCTACCGGGGATGTGCCTGCAACCAATGTACATGCCCTTGACTGGAATCGAACCTGGGACCTTTCAGTCCACAGACCGACGCTCTACCGCTGAGCCAAACCGGCTTCGGCAAGCTTTTTTATTTTTAAAAATATTTGTGAGGAGAGAGAGACAGAGACAGAGACAGAGACAGACTCGGGAAATATCAGAGGAAGGAAGACTGAGAGAGAAACATCGATGTGGTTGATTGGCTGCCTCCTGCAGGACCCCAACTGGGGATCAAGCCTGGGCATGTGCCAGAATCAAACAGCAACCTTTCGGTGCATGGGACATCACCTAACCACCTGAACTGCACTGGCCAGGACTGAAAGAATTTTTAAAAATCTGTCTCTTTGATGTGGTAGTTGCAAACTATTGTAGTTGGTGATATCTCCCTCACGATAAGCAGATGATCAGTTTATTTAGACAGGGAACGTCTGGCCCAGAAGTTGTATAAGGCCCAAGAAATCATTTTTTCTGATCCTGTCAAGGCAACCACAGGCAGGACTCAGAATTCAATAAATCTAGGAGCTTTTATCATAGCAACATAAATTTATATTAAGTGAATTATATTAAGCGAATGGTGTTATAAATATCTAAATGGCAGAATAAAGGTTTCCCAACTAGAATGAAATAATTGTTTTTTATCTCTTGTGAAGGAGAAAACTTGGGGCGGGGGCGGGGATTCCCCTGTTATGAATAAGAATCATAGTCTGAGTGGGTTTGATTTCCTGGGTCTGGTGTATATCTGATGAGAGATTTTTTTTAAATATCAATTTAATTTCAGGAAATCTTTAATGATATCTCTAGTGAGGCCAAAATAGAAGGTTAAGAATTTCTTATTGTCCTAGGTAGGGAAACATGTCAGCTTAAATGCAAAGCAAAAGGAAGGGAGTCTCATTTTAGGAAGCTGGGTCCGGGGCTAGAACTAGACAAGCAGCTTATCCTCACTTGAAGTAGGGGTCCTAGATCCCTCTTCAGAGCAATGACATACTGGAGGAGTGAGAAAAGACAGGATGAGGAGACATTGGCTACAGATTTCTGGGAGTGGGGGGACCCAATGAGAATGATTTACACTGGTCACCTCATGTGTATCCGGGTATAAAGAGTGGTTCTTGTATGGAATTCTGTTCTGTCCATCCTCAGATCTTGAGTAGAGCCACGTGGAACTAGCACGTTAGTTGGGCGAGGCCTTAACTTTTATATTTGTCCGTGCCTGGAATGCGCCTCAACATGGGAGGGTCCAATAAGGGAACTGAATCAACAGCTGCTGCCTGTCCCTGTAATCACAGGAAGCTGAGACCGAGTGTCTTTGTATGGGAGCTCCGCAGCCAGACAATAGTTTGTGCTGGCAGGGCCATGTGGCGAGTCACGTGACCCGGGCTGTTTGCTGCTGGGGTCCTCACCCATCTGTTCTCTCAGCTCTTTCTGGGTTATCAGGCGCCAGTCCAATTCTCCCAGGCAGCCAGCCTCATGGCCAGAGATTACGAGCACTAACCTTCCTGGCAGGGGCGGTGTGGCTTCGCGTTTATGCAGATTAGCCATGTGTTTCTCACTTCAAGGCGTTCCACAGGAAAAGCCTTTTCCTGTGTTTGGCTCTCAGTGGGCGGTTCCCAGCTTACTGTACTGGCACTCGGCAAGCTGCAGGCCTGCACTAGAGGGATCACAGTACACTGGCCCCCTCCCATTCCACCTCCAGGGCTACGTCACCACAACACAACCGCTCGTGCTCTCATACTGTTGGTGTCATTCATTCGGTGCCAAGATTGCTTTAAAAAATTCCCTTGGCCCCAGTTCAAACAGGAGTACAGCTGGGATGTGTTAGATTTTAGGCAGTCTGCCCTCAATTTGAGATGAGTTATAAATAGCAGTGCTGACTTCCTTAACTACCGCTCTCTGAGGTAAAATGCAGGTTAATTACTGTGGGAATCAATTAGGGGGTTCTTTCGATTAAAGAGCCAGGGATGCTTTTTAAAATTGTTATTATTAAAAGTCATACAACAAATCTAGCCAGGAATAAATTGAAAGCACAAGGAGTAAGAAGTAATATGTAATTGTCCCAAATCCAAGATTAGGGCTCTTGGTTTATACTGGCCCCAACTGATGGCATTTAGAGAGACAGAACAAATGGTAGTCAGGACTTCTTCCTGGTGGACACTTTCTGGCAACCCCGACACATTCCTCTTTTCAGTATTCTTGCCAGTTCAAATCTGGATCCATAGGGTTACTGCCTGTTCACTTCCTTTCTGCTTCTTTGGATTGGAACTTAGGTCTGGAGCTTTCTTCAGTTGGACTTTTATTTCAAGAAAATTAAGAAGTTTCTCTTTTCCCAATGCACTGCCACTTGCTATGGTACATTTTGGTGGTTTCTGCTACTGTCTTCCTGGCTCTCTTCTCAGTCAGTCATGGTCAGAGGTTGGAAAATTTGAAGTCTAGTCCGTTATATCTCACCAACTCCTGTGGGTCATTATGGCTTTCCTTGGGGCAATAAGCAGTAAGGGATTCCATTAGCCCACTGGTCTGGAGGGGCTGTAATTCCATTTGCTTGGAACTGGGGGATTCTCTATGCAGTGGTTAGTCTGCAAGCTGTTTTGTTTGTTCTTAATATATTCAGAGGGATCAGCCTGCTAAACATCCTTGCCTTTGATGCCCCTAAACTGCATCTTTTGATGCATTTTATTTGGCAGGCAGTTTGTAACACAGCCAGTGATCTGGAAAGAGATAAGTGGTTGATGGAGATGGAGCGGGGGTTCTTATGGCTCTTTTCCCCCCTTTTATTTTTATTTTTTATTTTTTTTTATGAATGCAGTAGGGTATATAGCGGGGGGCCTGACTTCGCTGACCTAGGGGGCAGCATTTTCTTCTCAATTATGTGTCTTTATGGCAGAGCTTTTGCTTTTGAAGTGTAATCACAGTAATCTACTCCTGTGGTTTCCCATTGAAAGGATTTCCTCTCCGTCTTTCCCAGGGAGCAATCTCTTGCTCTTTGCTGCCGGGGGTTTGGCGTTTCCTTTCCATTGCCTTTTCCTTGGTTCCTGCACACTGCTGATACTGGCCTTTTTAGCTTGCATGTAGTAGGGATTTTTCTGGTCTGAAATTGCTACTATAGAATAAATGATTAGTAAAGATTTAAGGCCCCATCTCTGTTTTGAGAGATTGAAAGATGGCATTTCATCTATAACTGCAAATCACAACTCTTTACAATGGTTTTAAATATCAGAAGTGTGAGTAGGTCCCTGCCCACTTTCCCTTTTGATATGAGCAGATGTTTAACTTTGACTTGAGAACAGAGTTATCTGATTGTTAGAGCTGGATATGTTTTAGTTTGCTAGGTGGCATATTTTTATTTTATTGTGATTTGAGAGAGAGAGAGTGGTCAATTTGTTATTCTACTTATTTATGCATTCATTGGTTGATTCTTGTATGTGCCCTGACTGGGGATCATCCTTGGCTTATCAAGACGAAGTGTAAATCAACTGATCTACCCAGCCAGGGCGCTAAGCTGCATATTCTGTTGATTATAACACTTTGGTGAAGGGAGGGGGTCAGGAATCTGATGTCCAGGAAAAGGAAATGTCTAAATTTTATTTTTAGAATAAGAATTTCTTCTATTTGTATTTATTTTTAGTCTGCAAAAATTTTCTAAAAATGATGAAAGAATCCTTAAATCTTTTATTAACAAACCCCCAGGTAAGTAGCTGTCCTCTCTGGGAGGAGTACAGTGCCCCTGTGAGAGGAGAAAAGGTAACTTGCCTTTCTTTAGCCTTTTGTTTTCAAGCAGGATATTGGGGGATACTTGTATAGTTTGGACCTTTGGTATAAGATGGTACATAAGATTCTTCTTAAAAGTGTGCTTGTTCTCCCTTGGCTGTTTATTCCACCCTCACCTATTTCAGTGCTATTCACTTTTTTCCTACCCTCAAAGACATATCCTGGATTAGGGAGTGCCTCTGGCCTTATGGGCTTTCTCACCAAAGTATCTCCTACCCACTTCTTTCAGTGGGGCAGCCTGGCACATTGACGTTACTGAGCCCTAGCTCTGCATGTAGGGAGAGATCAGAGTGTGTTAAAGAATTAGGGAGGGCCTCGGGTTCTGCTCATGGAAGCCGTCATGGAAAGGAGGGCAGGGCAAGAGGGTACCATTGCATAGAGCTGGGCATGCTCCGCTATGTGGGGGACTTTGGTGTGAGACTAAAAAAATGTGTAGAACTGGGGCATGCTGGGGAGGGCTTTAGAGTCACACAGAAGTGCACTATTTACCATCGTTATAATTTTTAATCTGTATCCGAGGATGTGGCTTCTTTATTTTTTTAAATTGATTTAAGAGAGAGGAAAAAAAATATTGATGTGAAAAACACCAATGGTTTGATCAGTGCCTCCTGTACTCTCTGACCAGGGGTTGAACCCGAAACCTAGGTATGTGCCCTGACCAGGAATCGAACCTGCAACCTCTTTGGTATACCGGACAACGCTCCAACTAACTGAGCTATCAGCCAGGATAATTAGATGAAAGACTGATGTATTCAAGGTCAGACAGTGATAGAGTTAGGATCTGAACTCATGTCTATGGATTTATTACACTCTTTGCTCTTACCATGCGATACTTATAGGATGTAGATAGAAAGTATGGAGCTGTTGTGAAGCAAGGAGAGTTGAAAATGGTTTGTGAGCATTGCTCTAGGTCCAGTATAATAGCCACTAGCTGCATATATGGTTATTTGAATTTAATTAAAAGTAAATAAAATAATTTAGTTCCTCAGTTGCACTAGCTATATTTTAAGTACTTAATAGTCACACATCCCAGAAAAATGTATTGAGTAGTGTTTCTCTAGATCACTAGTTCTCAGATAGTATACAATCATCCACGTATCGTTAGGGGGAAGGAGAGGGGGAGCCTAAGCCTTGTAGATCCACTAAATTGGAATCTCTATGGAGAGGCCCAGGCATTTGTAAAGCTTCACAGAAAATTCCCATCTGTAGCCCTGGTTAATAGCTACTGCTCTAGAAGCTCCATAGTAACCATCATAATGACTGCCCTTCAAGTGTTGTGGGGAGATCTGGACTGGCAGAGATACCCGGAGTGGGCTTGTCTCTGTTCAGCAAATGTAGTCTTCCCTGGGGGCCACAGGGACAGCAGCTGCAGTGAGGGAAGAGATGAGGATCTTGTTATGTGTGAATGATGCGGCTGTGTAAGCCCCTGAGCTCGTTACAGGGGAGAATGGTGATGTTTTGGCTCCAGGTGTACCGATGAAGACCACATGCTGTTCATTACTTACTAGTCAAGTTGTAGTTAAGTTTGAACTTCCTAAAGAATCCCCCAAAAATCCACATAGCTCCAAAATTATGATAGGGAACATTATTGGAGCTTCTGATACAGAGGCAGGATTTGGCAAAATTGTTTCAGTTATGTTGGAAACATGTAGCAGTGATTTGGGACATGGTTTTATTATACTATGATTGTAGTTTAGATGAAGTTACTCCTATCATCACTGTTACCTTTTTAGCTGAGATTTCAGCTGCATCCTAAGAGAGAACTTCGCCGTTTTTCCTCTTGGTATTTAGAAGAATAGTCCCTGTGGCTTTTTGTCTTATCTATTTTCATGACAGCTTGACTTAAACACTTAGGTGTACTCTGTCCCCACTCTCAAAGACGTGTACAGAGTACCAATTGTTTAAATGCCACTCCCCCTTTTTTGTGATATAACTATGTGATAATCCCCACCAAGGATTTTTTTTATTGCTTTTTTGAGATAGTGAAGGGGAGGGAGGAAGAAGAGAGACACATGGTTGTGAGAGGGACACATTGATTGGTTGCCTCCCGCACTTACCGACAGGGGCCAGAAATCAAACCTGCAATCCAGGTACGTGCCCTTGACCTGGAATCGAGCCTGCAACCCTGCATTGCTAGGGCCAACACTCAAATCACTGAACAACACCCACCAGAGTTGTTCCTCTTACTTTGGAGGGGTTTTTGTTGTTATTTTTTAAGGTCTTACCTTAAATTATAATTTATTAATTATAGAATAACAGAACTAGAAGGGTCCTACATATAATCTAGACCTGTGGTTCTTTTTCATTAAAATTTTTTTTAAATTTTTTTTTTATTGATTATTAGAGAGAAAGAGGAAGGGGGAGAGAGAGGATCATGATGTGAGAGCAAAACATTGATTGGCTGTCTCCTGCATGCCCCTAACTGGGAATCGAACCTGTAATCTTTATTTGTAAGGGACTGACACCCAACCAACTGAGCCACATCAACCAGGGCTAGACCTGTGGTTCTTAAAGTGTGGTCCCTTGAGCAGCAGCAGCAGCAGCAGCATCTGGGAACTGTTAACAAATGCATATCCTAAGCTTGCCATGAACCTACATAATTAGAGGCTCTGGGTGTGGAATCCA
Source organism: Pipistrellus kuhlii (assembly GCF_014108245.1). Classification (NCBI taxonomy): domain Eukaryota; kingdom Metazoa; phylum Chordata; class Mammalia; order Chiroptera; family Vespertilionidae; genus Pipistrellus; species Pipistrellus kuhlii. The sequence continues at coordinate 180,479,624 of NW_023425515.1, read as the reverse complement.
GCAGTGTGTAGTTTATTAAGCCGTCCAGGTGATAGTTATATTCCTCACTCCAAATTTTAAGATTTAGTTTTCAATTCTTTTTTTTATTTTTTTATTTTATTGATTTTGTACAGAGAGGAAAGGAGAGAGATAGAGAGTCAGAAACTTCGATGAGAGAGAGTCATCGATCAGCTGCCTCTTGCACATCCCCCACTGGGGATATGCCCGCAACCAAGGTAAATGCCCTTCACCGGAATTGAACCCGGGACCCTTCAGTCCCCAAGCCGACGCTCTATCCACTGAGCCAAACCGGTTTCAGCTCTATTCTTTTTTTAATATATTTTTATTGATTTCAGGGAGGAAGGGAGAGGGAGAAAGAAATATCAATGGTGAGAGAAACTATTGGCTGGCTGCCTCCTATATGCCCCACACTGGAGATCAAGCCTGAAACCCGGTGCCCCGGCTGGGAATTGAACTGTGACCTCCTGGTTCATAGGTCAATGCTCAACCACTGAGCCACACCAGCTGGGCAATATTTAATTTTCAAGTATATGTCAGGCCAAGCTTCCTCTCCAACCTGCGTGTATCTACTTGAAAGGTGCTTAGGTGCTTAGGGAAACTACAGTCTTCCCTCCACACCGCCAGTAGATATAGGTAGGCGTCTCTGGCAGGGAAAGGGGGCTCTGTGCTCTATAGCTCCAAAAGGATAACATTATGTCAGAAAGCAAATGAGCTGATTGAACCTGTTGCCCCACAGTGGGCTGAGAGAAAACTGTTTGTAGCCAGACACCTGTGACTTGAACTTTGTGCTTTCATTATTGGTGCATTACCTTCATGTCTTGTTCTTTGAAGAGAAAAAAAAAATATACCCTCAAACTCTTGAAGATTAAAAGAGATGAACTTTTCAGATAAGATGCACAAGGCTATAAATTCAAAGTAACAGTTCCCTTAACTATTGTACTATAACTTAACCATGTTCCTCATTTGAAAGAAAGCATACATTTAAGTGTTGTGTCATAGTACAAACAGGTTACAGATATGTAAGGAAAAAAGATATCACTGTTTAAAAAACAGAAATGTGTAGATACCTGTATATTTGATTTCCCAACCACAGTGTTGAAGCATCAATTTTGGTGTTGGAAAAGATCATGGCAGAATAAAGCAACACTGTTCTCTCTCAATTGCAGGGCTTTTGTTCTGGTTGTCTTCACCATAGAGTACCTATATTCATGCTCCACATTTGGGCTGTCCTTTGGATCTCAAGTAATGCCACTTAACAAAGCAGTAGCATATAGCTTACAAGATGCTGTCACAGTCTGGGGTATTTTCATATATGATAATTCAAGGTTTTGAGAAAGGTTAAATGACTTGCCCAAGGGTTACTGAATATCATTATTTTTTCATAATTATTTTTCTATGTGGAATGCAGACCTATGTGTTTGTTTGTATTCATATTGGCCATGAAAGCTTCAGGTTAATGAAATGTTCTTTATTTTGTAGTCATCCAGTCCAATGGATCAGATGGGCAAGATGAGACCTCAGCCATATGGTGGAACTAACCCATACTCACAACAACAGGGACCTCCGTCAGGACCGCAGCAAGGACATGGGTACCCAGGGCAGCCATATGGGACCCAAGCCCCACAGCGGTACCCGATGACCATGCAGGGCCGAGCGCAGAATACCATGGGCGGCCTCTCTTATGCACAGCAGGTAGATGGTGACTCCTATTACCTTAACCCTTAATCTTTCCAGGACCTGGTTTTGAGCTGTAGAATCAGAACATGTCTTTGGCCTTCCACCTGAAACCACCATCTTCCAGTAATTAGCCAAAATGAGTAACACAAAGGGAAAGAGGAAAGGCACCTGGTATACGTTCTCTAGACTTTTTAGGAAACACAGAGTTCTTCCTTTGGCCACACACATGCAAATCTAGAAAGGTAATATTGTAGACATCAAGGGAAGGCCCCACAAATGTTACCATAGCAAAAACTAGAGGAGTCTACAGTGTAACCCAGCATGTAGTGGGCATTGTTGTAACAAACAATTAAGGGCATGATTCTTGCCAAGAGAATGAATGTACATATTAAGCATATTAAACACTCTAAGAACTGAGATAGATTCCTAAAATGTGTGAAAGAACATGATCAGGAAAAAGAAGGAAGCCAAAGATAAAGATATTTGGGTTTAACTGAAACTTCACCCTGTTCTACTTTATGAGGACCAATGGAAAGGAGCCTGAACTGCTAAAACCCATTCATTCCCTATGAATTCATGGCACGATAAGTGTAAAAAACAAACAAACAAACCCTGTACTGTTTAAAAAAAAACTTGTCTTTGGCTTCCAAACCCCTTGAAAGCATAGGCCAATTGGCTGTTACAGTGTGCTACTTACAAGGCCATGGTTTTAAGGCACCATTCCATGTGTGCTGGAGGGAAAACTGCTCCCTAGCCACAGGCTGTACATATCTGTCTTTTTCTTTGACCTGGCCCGCTGAATGAGGTTTTGGGAAGGAAGAAAGAAAGGCGGTAGCTGAGCAACTATGCACTGCTACAAAGAAAAAACACTGGTAACGTGTCCTGTATGGTTCACAATGATGAATTAGTTTAGGAGGGACTGGAGGTAGAAGAAAAAAGGAAGATTGAACAATAAGGATGCTAACAGTGCTATTTTAAATGTAAATCTGTCTGATTACCTGCATCCTTTTTAAAATATATATATTTTTATTGATTTCAGAGAAGGTGAGAGAAACATCAAGTATAAGAATCATTCATTGGCTGCCTCCTGCACACTCCCTACTGGGGATCAAGGCCGCAACCCAAGCATATGCTTGCCTTTTTTTTTATTTATTTTTTTTATATATATATATATTTTATTGATTTTTCACAGAGGAAGAGAGAGGGATAGAAAGTTAGAAACATCAATGAGAGAGAATCATCGATCAGCTGCCTCTTGCACACCCCCCACTGGGGATGTGCCCGCAACCAAGGTACATGCTCTTGCCCGGAATCAAACCCGGGACCTTTCAGTCCGCAGGCCGACGCTCTATCCACTGAGCCAAACCGGTCCCAGCGAAGCATATGCCCTTGACTGAACCTGGGACCTTTCAGCCTGCAGACCGATGGATGGTCTATACACTGAGCCAAACAAGCTAGGGCTGCATCATTATCTTTTTACTAGAGGCCTGGTACATGAAAATTCATGCACTGGAGGGCAGGTCCCTCAGCCTGGCCTGCCCCCTCTCACAGTCTGGGAGCCCTCTGGGGCGGGAGGTGACCCAGCGATCAGGGGACAGTGACATCCCCATTACACCTCTGATGCTGCACTGCCAGCAGCATAAGCCTCAGCTGGCCCTGGCTACCTGAGCCTTGGCCAGCCCTGGGCAGCTGGGCAGCTACCATCCGAGGCTTCCCTGCACCTCGGGGGCTCCAGATGCAGGTGAGGGAACTGGGCTCTGCCATCTTGTGGCTGTGGGCACCTCCATCTTTGAGGGTGTGACAGTCAATTAACATATTCCCTCCTTATTGGCTGTGGGTGCCACCATGTTTGTGAGGGTGTGACAGTCAATTAGCATATTCTGTCTATTAGATAGGATAGTCACTTTGTTTTGACCGCTTTTTCTATCATTTACATTTGGGTGATATTCATAATTAAAATGGTGAAGGATAGAATCTAAAACCTAACTTTACTCCTAAAACTTTAAAGTCAAGTATGCCTTTAAATATAAGAAACAGGATATGGTCACTTTTGTTTCAGTGAGAAAATGGAGGAGAGATGGGATAGAATTGTTGGTGTGGTTTTTGTGTGCGTTTTTTTGTGATGGGTTAGAGCTTGCCCACTTACCAAATGTATTCTCAGTGTCTAGAATAGTGCCTGGTACAAGTAAGCAAGTAGGCTCTCAAATATTTTTTGGAAGAAGGTTAAATGAAAAAGAGAACCAGAGTAATTTAGTGATTTGCACACTGTCTGGATTATTAAATGCTAGGTTTTTAGTCGGCTAAGCCAGGTTGCTGTTGACTATTTGTGGCTGAGATACAGATTACTAGTGCTTATAAAAAGCCTATGCCATGATAAAAAGAGTAGGCCCATGGTGAAAACAGCTGCTCTTGACTCTTGTAAATGGCCCAAATATTAAAAAGTGTAAATTTCCTGTGGATGAATGCAGTCCTCTTGTAAATAAACCAACTGGTAATCCAGCTTGGCCATCCTTCCTGACTCATTAAACAGGATGGTGGAAAGATTCTGGGCCTTCTAAGCTAAGTGTGATGCTTGGCTTGCCTGCTTTCTATACCCATTCACAGGGCATAGCTTTTGACAGAATATCTCGCCTCTCTTTTTTTTCTTTTTAATCCTCTCCCGAGGACATGCTTTTATTGATTTGAGAGAGAGGGAAAAAACCATTGGTGTGAAAGTGAAACATTGATTGGTTGCCTCTTGCATGTACCTTGACAGTGATTGAACACACAGTCTGGATATGTGCCTTGAACAGGGATCAAATCCGCAACTTTTCAATGTACTGAACAACACTCCAACCAACTGAGCCACACCGGCCAGGGCTACCTCACCTTTTTTCGTCCAGAAGAGTCGGTGCTAAAAAAAACATATCCTTTCCTTTCCTACAGATTCCTCCTTATGGACAACAAGGCCCCGGTGGATATGGTCAACAGGGCCAGACTCCATATTATAACCAGCAAAGTCCTCACCCTCAGCAGCAGCAGCAGCCACCCTACTCCCAGCAACCACCATCCCAGACCCCTCATGCCCAACCTTCCTATCAGCAGCAGCCACAGTCTCAGCCACCACAACTCCAGTCCGCTCAGTCTCCATATTCCCAGCAGCCATCCCAGCCTCCACATCAGCAGTCTCCAACTCCATACCCATCCCAACAGTCTACAACCCAGCAGCACCCCCAGAGCCAGCCCCCCTACTCACAGACGCAGGCACAGTCTCCCTACCAGCAGCAGCAACCTCAGCAGCCAGCATCCTCGACACACTCCCAGCAGGCTGCATACCCTCAGCCCCAGTCTCAGCAGTCACAGCAAACTGCCTATTCCCAGCAGCGCTTCCCTCCACCACAGGTAAGCTGTCCCTGCCTCTTTCTCTTCTCTATATGTAACCACCAACAGCTTGGGGATTGGTATCATGAAAACTTTGCCATACAGATTGGTTCTCTAAAGTGCACTTAAAAGCCAATTAAATTCTGGATAAACATGCTAACTGGATTGATTGAACTAACAAAGGCATAACCTTCTTAACTGCATAAAAACCTTTATTTCTCCTTACTGTTGATGAAATAGGGCAATGGAAAGTTGCATAGAAAGATAAATTGAAGATAATGGGACTAATTTTTTTTTTTTTTTTTTTTAAGTAGCATTTAGAACTTGAGCATCCAACTAAGTTTGGTCGTCTTTTAAAACAATAACTTTGGGATGCTATACTGTACATTCATTCTAACTGCTATTTTATTCTGCTATTGCTCAAAATATTTTTAGACTCCTTCATATGAAGTTGCCATCAGAGCTGACAGCACAGTAGAATATTCTTAGTGGTGGCAAATCCTATTTTTTTGAAGATGGATTTGATTTTGAGAAATAGCTAAAATTTATTTGTAGCCATGTCTGTGAAAAAGATAGGTGATGAAGCTGCCTTGAGTTTTATTCTTTAAGGAGCAGAAAGAGGAGAAATGATTGTGTGGTGATAGGTCCATTAAAAATGTTGTGCATTGATGGCATTGTTGGAAAACTATCTTATCCCAAGGTGGTTACTTTGAAGGAAGTAGTCATTTTAATGTAGAGGTTCAGGAGTTTTTTGTTGTTTTCGTTTTTAAGTTAAATGTTCTCATTCCTTGATAAATATAACATGTAGTTAGCCAGAATTTAGAATTTAACCCCAACAACAGCTCCCTCTGTGAGTGGCGATAAATGGTGAACAGTGCCATCGGAAAGAGTCTTATACCCACTATTGACATTTTATTACCTGCGAGCCACAACTTGTATTTTCTGCCTTGGATGACATTGTGTGCATTGGGCAGTCTCTCTCACCCAGCTTCCCCTGTATGAGAGTCCCATAGCCCTTTCATCTCAAAGCAAGCTTGTTTGGTTTGTCAGTGCCAGACTATAACACAGCTTTTGTTTTTCTTGTTTTAGGAGTTATCTCAAGATTCATTTGGGTCTCAGGCATCCTCAACCCCCTCAATGGCCTCCAGTAAGGGAGGGCAAGAAGATATGAACTTGAGTCTTCAGTCAAGACCCTCGAGCTTGCCTGTGAGTATGCCTGCCACTCTCTAAAAGATGATGTGGGGCAGAGAGAAAAAGCAATGAAAACTGGTTTCTGGTTGGATGTTTTGGTGATATTAAGCTAAATGAACAATGAATTATTTCTTGATTATAGGTTCATAATCTGACCTTGTAGATTGTCTTTTTTTTTTTACTATCTGCCGGAATAGGTTTATGATTTCTGTGTAGAGTTTTCTGTTTTTAAATCTTGACCTTTTAGGCATGGACCATATGAGAGACGAGAAGATGGAGATGTTTGAAGCACTGTCTGCTTTCCATCAAAGTTCAGAGAACTTTGTATTTGTGCACGCGTGCGTGCGCGCGCGCGCGCGCGTGTGTGTGTGTGTGTGTGTGTGTGTGCGCACATGGGGTTTTTAACCTTACTTTTGAGGTCTTAATTTTTAGGTTTTTGTCTTAGCATTTATCTAAGAGGTAAGATTTGGGATGCATTCAGCATAAATTGTCACATTGAACATAAGCAGAGTAAAAGCAGTTTTTCTGGTTGTGTTTTGTGTGAATAAGTGTTTTTGTCTAGTAGAATGCTTGGTGCCCAAATGCTTGATTAGTGTTTATGGAATGGACTGACTGTATCCTGAGAGAGGCAGTGTAGTCTGCTGATTAAGAGTTTGGGCTTTAGAGCCAGAGTTTCTGGGTCTGCAGGTTGAATCTGCCACTAACTCTTTAGCCTTGGGCAAGTCAGTTAACCTGTCCATTCCTTAATTTTCACATCTGTAAAGTGAATCTAAAAATACCCACTTCATAGGGGGTGGTCATTAACATTAAAGAGGTTAACAGAGAGAGTTTTGGTACATTGTAGGCATCCATAAATGTTATTGTCATCGTCCAGAGGGCATTGGGGGGGGGTGCTGAGCTTGATATCTGAAAGGCAGTTTGCACCAACCGTTTAATAGAAGGCTAATTCTGGAAACACTTGTGCAAATTGTTTAGGTTCTGAAAATTAATCTCAGAAATAAAATGGGCTACTACAAAATCTAGTAAGACGGTAAGTAGCAAACCCTCCATTACAATTCGGTTTCAGTTAAGAAATGGAAATTCTGCCACGTGTGCCCAGACAAGAGTCTTTTGAAATGTTGATTCAACTTGGAATTGAAGCCTATCTCTTCAGTTAGTCTGACTTGGAGGGAAAATGGTTTCTGGATCTTTGAGGAATAGGTAGGAGGCAGGAACTGTCTTTATCATAAAGCCTTCCCTGGTTTCTCCTGAAGATCTCTGAGTCATAATCTTAGTAGGATGAGGTCTGTGGAATCCCTCAGCATCTGTCATTCTGGCTTCTCAAGCCAAGACTAAGAGCCACTGTCCGATGGGACTTCTAAGGATTTGGGGGAAAAAGTATCTGAATAAAGCAATCCCTCTTTGTTCCTTTCTCAATAATGTATGTTGCAATTCTTTTCTGCATCCTGAACTTTACTGGACTGTGCTTTTCAGCCTGATTTAGTCAGTCATGTGTAACCACTCCCTCTTCATCTAAAGTCTTTGGCTAAATCTGGGTGAGGTACTATTGTAGCAAGAATCCAAATTGGTGGATTTCTGCCAGTGTTGCAAAGTTGCTCCTTACCCCATCAAAAAGTTTCTGCTTGCTTCTACTGATCTTTTAACAGAACTGTAGTTGGTACTTTTTTAGTCTTGAGAAGCCTAACATATAAATATATTGCATGTCTTCTAAGGGTTGAGAACCCTGTATTATTGAGAACCCTGTACTATTGATTTGACCTACTGAAGTGAAGGTGCTGGCAGCTTCTTGGGCCCAAAAGAGAGTTGTTCTTGGGCAGCCAATCACAAAGAGCATTCCCAAATCCAGGCTTCTACTATAGATTCATCCAAATGGCTCATTTGCTCTGTGGTAGAAACTCCATGTGGGAAGTGAGCTGGCTGGGTTATTGGCATCTTGTTTGTTGAATTGCTTTTTATTCCTCTGCTACTTGAACCAATAAACAAAAGATGGTTTTTCTTTAAAATTTTGGTTTGATGCCAGATTTGCCTCACCAGGCTGGAAAACAGTCACATCTGAAGAAAGGAGAAGTTGGGATTCCCTACAAAGGCCCTCTCCTTTCTTAAACAGCTGTGTTAGGGATTCTGAAGGCTCACCAGTTTCAGGCAGCCCCTCCACTTTGCACATCACCCTCTTCATTCACCTTACCACTTAGCCCTAAAGGCAGTATGATTGTGACCCTAGAGTTAAAGACTCGGTGTTGTTTCTGATCCTGATTATTACAAAAATTAGATTTTGAGGAGTTTTTGCTCAGCTAATAATGCCAAACCATTTAGCTGCTATTCTTCTAATTATGTTAGCTCTTTATTTAAAATATCTCAATTATTTTTCATTAATCGTAGAATAAAATCCCAAATCTTTAATATTACCTAGGCTGTTTGTCTGCCATGTGTCTATCCCCCATCCCTCACTCCCCCGGCAGTCCCACTTTCCAATTCAGTAGGCCTGGTGTGTGGCCTGAGAAATTGCATTTCTAACATTCTTCAATGGTGCTGATGCTGCTTGTCCAGGGATGGCTTTTTGAGAAGCTTTACTTTGTCTTTTTTTTACCTTGCTCTCAGCTTTCTCTCCATTTTTATAAGGCCCTATGCTTTTTTCTGCTTCCAGACCTTTTTTTTTTTTCTAACACTCCTCCAGTTCATATTTCAGACTGCATTTTCAAGATCATTTCCTCAGAAAGCTTCTTCCTAATCAAGCTTCAAAGCTTAGATTAAATAACTTCTATGATGCTGTCACTAAAAAGGCAGGCAATTTTAAATTTTTTTAAATCTGAAATATTTAAGACATAAGAAAGTGTTAAGAGTAATTCCGTGCCTGAGTAGTCATCTATAGAAACTAAAACTTGTTGACATAGGTAAAAGCACCTTATATAGCCCTCTGGAATCACTCCCACATCCTGTACACAGAGAAGCACCATCTTGTATATTGAAGTTCCTTTGCTCCATGATGCCCAGGGTATTTTGCTGATACCTTTACTTACTTGGGTCTTGCCCACTAGCTAGTAAGCTCCTGAAAGGCAGGAACTGTATTATTGACCTCTGTGCCCCCAACACCTATCATGAGACTCCCAGGATTGGTAGTTCTCTGTCTTGGCTGCATGTAAGAATTGCCTTGGGAGTGAGTGATTTTTAAATTCACTGGCCAGGGTTCACAGAGTTTTGATTTGTTTGATTTGGGGTTGGGCTTGGGCTTTAGTCTGGTTAGAAGCTGTATTGAGTGATTCTGATTTGCAGCCCTGGTAGAGATCCCCTAGCTTAAACTGTCAGGTTTCTTTGCTGTAATATACTCTTAGCACCCATGCTTCTTGTCAGTGCTTATCTTAATATTAATTTCAATAACTTAATGCATATTCAGTCAGGGCCTGACTTGCTGTGTCTTGCTCATTGCCATCACAGTACCTGGCATATAGTACGCTCCAACTCATTGAACGAAGGAACCTGAGCAGTATCCATTACATTACTCATCCAGAAAATGTATGTCTGACAGGGGACATCTTGACCGTATTATCAGATTATTGTTTTCACTGCTAGGGCAAGGCAGGTATCACAGAATGCTATGCAATGGCCCAAACTCTATTTTAGAGAACTGGTTAATTTATTTGTGATTCCTGACAGTGGCTTAGGAAGAATTTGAGGTTAGGGTTTGTCATTCATCTTGTAAAATATAGCTACCACTTCACCTTATGGTAAAGGGATGGATGAGCAAATATTCAGGTGTTTCATTAAGTAATTTTCTTTATTTTGGGGAAACCTTTAAGGGACTCTGAAAACAGGTATTTGACTTTTGATTATAGTTATTTTTTTTTTAAGGATGACTTACATCTTTAAAAGCTTGTATTTTAGTGATTCATCCAAATGTATGTGGCTTCCCTAGAATAATGAATGTTTCCCAAATTTTTCTTACTGAGGCACATTTGTAAATTTACATTTTAGTCTTAAAAGTTTACTTGGGATAGGGTTTCCATTTAATGGTGGAAAATGGATATAGTATTGAAAGCCCTGATCTGGGGATGGTAAGCTAGATTAGTGCTTCTCAAACTTTGGCATGCAGTAAGAATCTCTTGGGGATAAATTAAAACACAGATTACTGACCCCTACCAAAAAGATTTTGACTCAGAAGGTGTGGCATGGGATCCAAATATTTGCATTTCTAGCAAGCTCCAGGTGGTGCTGGCGTTGCCCATGCCATAGCTGAACAATGAGCTAGGTAGTCCCTTGAAAGGGGAAGAAAAAAATTACTAGACTAGGAAGCCAGTCTAGAAATAGTGGTGACTTACAGTATAGTTTTACTCATGATGATCTAGAAATAAGAATGCCCCTTGACAGTAGTGGTAGAAAAGAGACTTGGGAGTGAGAGGCTACCTGCAGATGTGGCCTCTGTGCAGTTTATCTGTGGGTGAGGACAGCCCTTGCACTGCTAGCACTCCACTCTAGCCCCCATCACTATACCCCTTCCGTAAACTGGTCATCAAATCCTAGTTTACCTCAGAAATGGTTTTGCCCCACTGTCCTCCCCTGCCTTTTTTAGTCCTCTGTTATCCCTCTCCTGGTGTCTTGCCATAGCCTCCTGATGGTTTATTTTTTTCCCCTTCCAAGTCAGTCCTCAACATCATTACCAGAATGATCACCTTAAAAAAAATCAAACCTGGCAAGTAACATTACTGCTTTAAAACCTCTGACTACATGTTGCCTATAGGTTTAAGCCCAAATGTGATATACAAATTCCTTTGTAATCTAGATGATGAGGATTTTTTTTTTTTTTTTTTTTTTTAATTTGTAAGTAGGTAAGTTTCCTGTCCTTGGAGTAAAACCTGGTGTACAGTTTGCTGCGGGTGTTATATTGAAGGCAGGTAGGCAATAGACATGGGTTGAACTTCAATGATTTCTGAGGTAAACTGAACTCTTAAATCTGTACTTGTGAATGTGATATGGTTGCTACCCTTAAGAATCCTCCTCTGTATCTAGTAAGTATTTAATAAATTTTGAATTAGCCATTTGAAAAATAAAAATAAAAAGAATCCTCCTCTGTTTCATTAGTGAAATAATTAAAAATATGTGCCTGAATGTTTTAGTGAGTGCTATCAGAATTTGGTGAAGTCAGTGATGCATTTATATCTAAATAGTTGAGGGAAGACATCAATGGCAGAAGTTTAGAATGAGGGAGATATGGATGTACTTAAGTGGTTGGAAAGGAAAAGTACAGCCTGGTGGGGATGGGGTGCAGTATAGATGACATTTGGGAGGCTGGTCAGAATTAGGCTTCTTGGGGAGGGTGTTATAGGCAGTAAAGCTAGATCACAGGGGTTGGGGCCCTGCTGAGCTAATAAGTAAGGCAATTTGATCTGATCTTACAGGCCTGGTGATATGTAATTAGGGCAATAGCTTGATAAAACTCATGTTTTACAAAAATGATCCATTGATATATAGTTTAAAAGGGAAAGAGTCTGAAAAGGGGATCAATTGAAATATTTCTGGCAAGAAGTGTGGACTGTGTGTGTGTGTGTGTCTTCTCTCTCCCTCCCTCCCTCCCTCCCTCCCTCCCTCCCTCCCTCCCTCCCTCCCCCTCTCCCTCCCCCTCCCCCTCCCCCTCTCCCTCTCCCTCTCCCTCCCCCTCCCCCTCCCCCTCCCCCTCCCCCTCTCCCTCTCCCTCTCCCTCTCCCTCTTTTTCATTAGCATAGCTACCTAGACCCAGTTGTGAGATGTAGCAGGAAAGAATCTATAGAACTGAAGATAAGTAGAACTTTTGGGTGAACAATATAATTAGCTTGATTGACTAGGAGAGGTGAGGCAGAGAGAAAGAGAAATCTCATTGACAAGAATAGAAAGGTTAATAGGAAAGCTCATTTTTTTTAGGATAAGTTAAGTTACCTATAGTGAGATGTATTAAAAACAAATGCTTGGTGACTATTTGGAGATTGGAAACTGAAACTTGGTAAAAGCTGAGTCTGGATAGAGTTTGAGAATTGTCTGTGTAGTGGTTAATAGTTAGACCATGGAATGAAGTAGGCCTTCCAGGCCATGAAGTCTGAAGAGAGGAGTCAGATAGAGGCCTAGATCAGTGGTCGGCAAACTGTGGCCCACGAGCCATGGTTTGCCCTCTGTTGACTAAAGAGTTTGCCAACCACTGTCATATACCGTGTTTCCCCGAAAATAAGACATCCTTCGAAAATAAGACCTAGTGCAACTTTGGGAGAAAAAATTAATATAAGATACTGTCTTATTTTCGGGGAAACAGGGTACTGCCCTTTACCACTTTGCACACAATATGCTACAATTGCCTAATCCTCACAGCTTTCAACTACATGGTAACATTTAGTCTACCAGTGGTCGGCAAACTCATTAGTCAACAGAGCGGCAAACTGCGGCTCGTGAGCTGCAGTTTGCTGACCTGTGGCCTAAACAATGTCTCTGGTCATTGTGTAGAAGCACCCAAAATATAGCTGGAGAAATTGGAAGAGGACCAGGATTGTGTAATATTTCTGGAAGCCAAGGGAGGAAGGAAGATGATCCACACCAAATTTATATTTCAAGGAGTATAAAGTTGGATTTGTCATATAGAGGTAATTGTGATCCATTTTAGGTAGGGAGAGGACCTGGTTTCTGAGGATGAGGAAAGGTGTCAAGGTAAAGCACTCTTGAAAGTCATTGAAGGAAAAGTCATTTCAAATGCCTCAGCTACATCTCAAGGTGTAAGGCAGGGTGCAGATTGGCAGAATATTAGGAGATTGTAAATGTGCACATCTTTTGGGAGTCATGAGAGAAAGGAATCAGGGGCACTCACTAAGTGATTGAAAAAATCGTAGAGGCTGCTGTTGAATATCTAAATTGTACTTGTTTCCTGTGGTCAGGCAGTTCTGAAGGTTATTGATGGCAGGAGAGAGGTAGAAAACAGGATTAGGCCAGAACTGGTTTGGCTCAGTGGATAGAGCATCAGCCTGCGGACTGGAAGGTCCCAGGTTCAATTCCGGTCAAGGGCATGTACCTTGGTTGCGGGCACATCCCCGGTAGGGGGTGTGCAAGAGGCAGCTGGTCGATGATTCTCTCTCATAAATGTTTCTAACTATCTCTCTCTCTTCCTCTCTGTGAAAGAGCAATAAAAAATATACTTTAAAAGAAAACAGGATTAGGATTTTTAATGTCTGTTAAATTATATATATTCTTTTATTTGGGTTTCCAAGCCCTTCTTTAGATTCCACTTAACATAACAGCCATTACCATTCGTATTTTACTACTGTGATGATCTCAGGCTCTGAGAGTTTGGGTTACAGAGAAAGAGGAATTGTAAGGAACTATGTTGTTCTTGTAGAATCCGAACCTTAGAGGGGAGGAGTAAGGCCCATAGAGGAGCTACAGCCTATACCAGACCTAGAAGGGCAGGAATTGAAATGTACTCAGTAACCACTCCTGTTTTACATCATAGGAAACTAAGGGTCAGACCTAGGGCTTAAATCTATATTTCAGATGAAATACTTTCTGTAGCACCCCCCCCCCCCCCCCAGCAGAGGAAAGACATGGGCGATTGGATTTAGCCAAAAGCTTCAACCCCTTTGCCATTTAACCTTTACTAGACTTGTCCTAACCTAAAATAAAGAGTGTAAATGGATTTCCATCTCACTTTGTTTTCCCAGGCCTTGTGATGGAGGCACAGATGAGTTGTAAAAAGGGCAGCTGAGGGACAAGAAGGGGTAAGAAAGGGAAGATGGGCAAATCCATCGGGTAGGCCTGCTGGAGGAACTAGCCAACTACGGAATCACCTCGAACAGTGGAAAGTTGACTAGAGTTTGGTTCTTTGGCTTCCCTGTGTTGGATGGGACAAGCCCTGTTCTGTGCCTTTCTTCTTAGAACACAGTGTCCTGCTTAATGCTAACTTAATTGTATTCTCATTACTGAAAACTGTGGTTCATTAGCTGGCAGCATAGACACCACCTGTAAATGCAGATCCTTGGGCCTCATCCAAGCTTTATAGAATCTCAATACTGTTAACAAAATCCCCAGGCAATTTATTTGTCTAATGGTTTAGAAGCAAAGAGTTATATTCTGAGAGCTGAGAGTAAAGTTTCCAAATAGGGGGACTTCAGAATAAATTTTACTGTGTCTGGTAAAATTTAAAAAGTCTCAGGTGGGTGAGAGTGGGAGACCACAACTAATGGTTTTGTGGGTGCTTTGGGGGCCCTTGCATCCCATATCTATAGTCCAGACCCTATTGTTGACCATTCACAGCCCCCAGCATATGTCTACAGCCTCATCTCTGGCTGCTCAGGTGTATCTTAAGTTCCTCACAACTCCGGTCCTTCCATCCTTCCTGCCATTTTCTTTTTGTTTAAGATGTCGTGTATACCCCCACCCTCCCCACTTCTCTTTTGTTAACGCTCAGCAAATCTACTTTGGCTTCAAAACCTAGCTAAAATACCCTTCCTTGGGAATTCTTCCCCATTTTCTTTAAGCATTTTCTTTATGTTCACAAAGATTATGTTGGTACCTCTGCTTGAAGACTTAGGTCTAAATCTGACCTCCTGAATTAGGCAGATACTCAGTAATAAACCTTTGATGTTGTTTTAATATATTTTTATTGATTTCAGAGAGGAAGGGAGAATGAGAGAGAGAGAAACATCAGTGATGAGAATCATTGATTGGCTGCCTTCTGCATGCCCCCCCTACTAGGTACGTAACCCACACCTCGGGTTTGTTCCCTGACGGGGAATCGATCTGTGACCTCCTGGTTCATAGGTTGATGCTCAATCACTGAACCACACCAGCTGGCCAACCTTTGTTGAATATCCCCTAGGTTCTTGCTACCTACCTGAGCTTGAGAGCCAGTTTTTGTCATCTAGGTTTATTGTGGGATTGGGGGTTGAAAGAGATCTTCTAAAAGCTTAGAAAATTGGAATGTTTGAAGGATTTTAATTTAATACTGTTTGTGTTCCCTTTTGTCATTTACCATAGTAAAAAAAAAAAGGCAGAGCCAATGGTTTTTGCCAGCTTATTTTCAAAGGGGTAACAGAAATACCCCTAGTAATTTTGGTACACAGAACAGCTAGGCTATTCTGTTTTCTTAATATCTGACAGTGTGTCTGTGCTTATGCCCCTTGAATTATAGCCCAGGTTTTTTCACAAAGTCTGAAAAAGGAAATCCCTACCCACCCTGTCATATCTGCCCAGAATGTTCAGAGCAGCATATACCCTATGCAAGTAGCTGTCCCTTCTCTAGGAAGCTAGTTCTCTGGCAGGGCTAGCCAGTCCGATTCTCTATCTTAGTCCCGCTGCTCCAGCCCTGACACTGCTGGTGCCTGCTTGAACCTGTGCTGCTTGCCGCAGATTTCTGTATACTCGTTCCTGGGCCCATTTCCTGTTTCTATTCTGGTCACTGGTAGCTCAGCTCAGTTTCCTGCTTGTGTGTCTCACATAGATTCCTCTTGTTGGAACCATTTGTTTTCTTTAGTACAACTTCAGTCTGAATACTAACTGCACCTTACCTCTAGTATGATGGCTCCTGGGGTCAGTTACCTACTAAGGACTGGTCAAAAGTTACACACACAGCCCATCCCCCACCAAGCATATCACTTGGATTTGACATGGTTTTTTAGTTTGTCCCAGTACTGCTATAGGGAGCTGGTGGTTGCCAAAAATTTATGTAAGAAGATAAACTGGGACCTGGGTAGGCCAACCTTGTCTTTTCTCATTAGGGCTCTTAGGAAGGTGTGCCCTGATTCTTTTGCACCTGGAACTAATAAACACATTTCCTGCTGCTGAGGAAGACACTTGGTACCCTATCTAGCCCAAGCCTCCCTGTAGAGCCCAGAGAATGCTTACTCTGGGTTGGGCGGGTAATACCATCCTCAGCAGAGTAGAGTAAAAGCTTTATAGAGAATATAGGGATGAAAAGGAACACTGTGCTGACTCAATCTTCATCTTATGTGAGCAATTCAATCCTCCCAGAGCATGGAGTAGAGGGATAAGGTGCAGGGAGGTTGTATAAAGGAAGACGTGAAGGTGGATGTCCTGGACAAACATATTTTAAAGTTCTAGGGCTCCTCCATCTTGCTTATTTTCCCCAAAATATGCTAGCTTAGCAGAAAAAAGGTTTGTGAATAGTTTTGCTGTCTCCACAACATATCATTTGGTAATTCCATGTCACATTTAGTGGTTTCTACTCTGAACCCTAGGCCTAGGTTTGTTTAATAGGCATTTAATATTGGGAGTTGGTTTTAAAAAATAGTTAAAAAGGAGCAACCTCCAGGCTTGTCCTTCAGGAACAGAACCTTAACCTAGATTTGACCCACTGAAGGAACTCCTGCTTGAGAGCCACTATCAGATTGATTGCTCTAAATCTGCTATCCGGGGATCAGTAGGCTGGAATCAAGAAGTATCAGCAGTTGCTGCCATCAGAACCAATACCCAGTTACCTGGAAAATGAAATGGAAATGCTCCAGCAGAAACAAGTGAAGGAGACAGAAACATGGTCTCTGCCATACTTTAATCCAGTGTTTTTCAACCTTTTTTGGGCAAAGGCACACTTGTTTCATGAAAAAAATCACGAGGCACACCACCATTAGAAAATGTTAAAAAATTTAACTCTGTGCCTATATTGACTATATATAAAGTAATTCTCTTGAATAGGAATCAAATAAACACAAAGAAAGTATTTTATAATTACTTTATTATGAAATATTAAGTAAACAAAATAGTGAAAAATTATAAAATTCTTGTCTTGTCTGCACCTACGGCACACCAGGCAACATCTGCCGCGGAACAGCGGTTGAAAAACGCTGCTTTAATCTTACCTTGAATCTGCTGCTAATAAGTAGAGCCTGATTTGTGTCAGAAACTCATCTGCAAGGATTCTGGGATATGTAGTTTTCAGCTTTTTAAGCCTCTACAATTATGAAAAGAATAGAACAAGGGCAGCATGAGTTAGTCCACAGAATATTAACCACATTAATACAAACCACCCCTTCTTACCCCCACCTTACATATGAGGGAGAAGCAAAGGACCTGCCCACGGCCAATTCAATAAATGAGAGTATTGGGTACCCTGACTTTCAGTCCATTGCTCTTACTATTAGGACCAACTCCCATAAAGGATCAGCAAAAAACTCCTTTAAGAGAAGGAAGAATGCTATATTCAGAAAACCAGACTTTGTCTTACATGTTCTCTCTCTCTTTGGAGAGAGGGACAAGGAGATATGAAGAGATGTGGGGTTGAGATTTTTTGGCAAAAATAGTGATACTATAGTTTCTGGATTTGGATCTACTCTCCAGGAAGATGTAGGAAGCATTAACTCTGGAAGGAAGAAACCCCAAAAACTAGAATTTCCTGAAATTCCTGAGTCAACATATGGATTAACTCAGTTGCCTTGGTGACAGTGGCTTTCTTCCACCCATCCCCCTTTCCATCTTATTGGTGCTGTCTACAAAGCTGCCATTGTTCTACTCCAAAAAGAGCAACCAAAATCAGAAAGCCAGTCTAACAGATGTGTGAATGCTGAGCTGTTTCTTATTCTGGGGGAGGGGGAATCTTGAGCTTTTTTAACAAGATATAAACCAAGACACCCCTCCTCCTGCCCCCTATAAATACTATCCTTATAGAAACCACTAGGGTCCCTCTACACCAGAATAAAAATTTGTTCCTCTAAACTTGGTCCAGATGGGAGGACCCTTGGGCGTGGAACTATGTTAACATACCCGATAAATCAAGCATAGAATTAACTATTATCTTTTTCCCATGTTTCTAAAATATTTGGTGTTCTGTCTGAAAGCTGTGGTGAATCTGGTATGTGATCTAGTTTTGTTCCTTTTGGAGGCCAGTGCTTGATCTTTTGTTTTGGCTTTATTCACTTCCATGGCCTGAACCTATTCCATCCTCCCCAACTGGTGTCAGCATGGAATTGGCTTGTATTATGACATAATCACTGATTGCCACAAGGCAGAACTCACCTCCAAGCTGCTAGTTCACTTCCTTACCATTTGATCTTTCCCAAGGAAGCTGTAAGAAGCCATGCCTTGTTGAAGGTGGGAACTTGGAGTTGAAGGCTCAAGCTCAGAGTCAGCAAACCTGTCCCTTAAGGCCAGCTTTGATGTGGGAGGAATATTGAGTATTGTTTACTGAGATAAGTGAAGGTAATTTCCTGACATTTTGGGGAAGGTAAGAGAAACCAAGTTCCAAATAAGAGGGATTAGTGTTCAGATGAACTATTATCAAGAATATTCATATCCCCTTGTCCTTCCATTTTCTACTTTTAGAACTTGACTGGGTCTCTCCCTATGTTCAGTATTGTTCTCTTTGGTTTTAATGGCCTTTAAGGTCATTGGCTATCTTTTCTGATTTAAGATCCATTCTCACTCTCAGGTCTGTTTGTTCCACTCCCTCCCCCCAAATATTTAGATTTTTATCTAGACCAGTAGGCATATGATTAAAAAAAAAAGACCACTGGCAAATATAAATTTAGAGCTTTATTTTTTTTTAATTTTTGTTAATCCTCAACCGAGGATATTTTTTCCATTGGTATTTTTAGAGAGAGTGGAAGGGAGGGGGAAAGATAGAGAAACATTGTGAAAAAGTCACATGGATTGGTTGCCTCCCACACATGCCCTGATCGGGGTCAGGGATTGAGCCTACAACCCAGGTCCGTGCCCTTCACTGGAATTGAACCCAGGACCCTTCAGTCTGCAGGCCAACACTCTATCCACTGAGCAAAACTGGCTAGGGCTATTTTTAAATTTTATTTATTGATTTTAGGGAGAGAGAGAGAGAGAGAGAAGCATCAACTTGTTGTTCCACTTATTTATGCATTCATTGG
The DNA here is from genome assembly GCF_014108245.1 of Pipistrellus kuhlii. Lineage (NCBI taxonomy): Eukaryota > Metazoa > Chordata > Mammalia > Chiroptera > Vespertilionidae > Pipistrellus > Pipistrellus kuhlii. Next base: position 180,460,563 of record NW_023425515.1, on the reverse strand, counting down.
TTGATTCTTGTATGTATTCTGACTGGGAATCGAGCCCGAAACCTTGGCATATCAGGACAGTCCTCTAAGCAACTGAGCTACTGGGTCAAGGCTAAAATTAGGGCTTTAAATACCAAATCAAGGAGGCCATATAGCCCCCTAGACCTTGTATGTTGAGCATAGTGCCAGCTCTGTCTTCCTCAAGTTGTACACATTTTTACATCTTTGCTGCTTCTGGTTGCTATATTCTGGGGCAGCCAGGTGAGGTGAAAGCCTAAGATAATACCTACTCCCCCTTCTACTTCTCATACCTAGAATTCTGCTGTGTGTGTGTGTGTGTGTGTGTGTGTGTGTGTGTTTCTCCTTTTTTCTCCCCTTTTTCCTGCCCTCCTTGCTCAAGTTCTAGGATCAAGCTGATGGTGGAACAAGTCGATATGGTTGGGGTGGAACAAGATCGATGTGGTTGGCCTTCCTAAAGGGAAATGCTTGGCTTGGAGAAAGTAGGAGGTTCTTCTTGAGCTTTGCCATGCTCATTTCTTGCTGTGATTAGAACAGCCTAATTCCATTAATATGCCTTGTTCTTTTTTAAATATTTTATTGATATTTTACAGAGAGGAAGGGAGAGAGAGAGCTAGAAACATCGATGAGAGAGAGACATCGGCCAGCTGCCTCTTGCACATCCCCTTTTGGGGATGTGCCCGCAACCAAGGTACATGCCCCGATCAGAATCGAACCCGGGACCCTTCAGTCCGCAGACCAACGCTCTATCACTGAGCCAAACCGGTTTCGGCAATATGCACTGTTCTTGATTGCTCTAACTCAGGCCAGCTCTGACCCAGTTTCATTTTTTTCATATCTGGAATGAAGAGTCTGATAGCTAGTAACCCTTGAAACACTACATTTTTGGCCAAATCTTGTGTGCAAATGAGAAGCCTTTGCAGAATGAGAAGTGTGTGTTGGAAGGCTGATTAGGTTGGTAACATGGTATTATGCAGGCCTGGTGGGGACTGAAATTGGAAAGCAAGGTTTCAACTGATTACGGTAGTGCCCTGTGAGAGTTCTAGGATCTTTTTTTTTTTTTTTAAGTTGGGAACCTGGATTGATTATTTATTTACTTATTTATTTGTTTATTTTTATTTTATTTTTTTTAATATATTTTATTGATTTTTAACAAAGAGAAAGGGAGAGAGAAAGAGAGCTAGAAACGTCGATGAGAGAGAAACATCGACCAGTTGCCTCTTGCACACCCCCTACCAGGGATGTGCCCGCAACCAAGGTACATGCCCTTGAGCGGAATCGAACCTGGGACCTTTCAGTCCTCAGACCGACACACTACCACTGAGCCAAACTGGCTTCAGCTTATTTATTTATTTTTAGAGAAAGAGAAAGAAACATTGATTTATAATTCCACTTATTTATGCATTCATTGGTTGATTCTTATATGTACCTTGATTGGGGGTTGAACCCACAACCTTGTCATATTGGGATGACACTAACCAACTGAGCTACCTGGGTAGGGCTTGATTTTTAATGCAAAATCTTGGAATTATTAATAGGGTCTTGTAGGACTGTTGGGCAAGGGTTTAAAATGTTCTCTAGGGCCGAAACTGGTTTGGCTCAGTGGATAGAGCATTGGCCTGCGGACTGAAAGGTCCCAGGTCCGATTCCGGTCAAGGGCATGTACCTTGGTTGCGGGCACATCCCCAGTAGGAGGTGTGCAAGAGGCAGCTGATCGACAATTCTCTCTCATCGATGTTTCTAACACTCTATCTCTCTCTCTTCCTCTCTGTAAAAAAATTAATGTTATATATATATATATATATATATATATATATATATATTTTTTTTTTTTTTTTTTTTTTTTATGATCTCTAGGGCCTGTGGGTATATCCCTACAGCTTCTTGCAAACTACGCATATAGCTTTGGCTCCTTTGGAGCTGGTGCTTAAAATTTCTCTGTGGGTAGTACCATCTATCCATGGCCAGTTCTCATTGTTTGGTGTTTGTTTTATTGGTTTGGGGAGGGAGAAGTGCAGGGGAGATGTTGAGCAGAAAGAAGCACTCAATGTGATTAAACCTGTAGCAGAGCAGATCTGTGGTAGCAGAATATCGACCCCTGGAAAATCAATGGCTGCTGCAGTGGCCAAACTGCTGTTTGCAGGGGCTCCCACCACAGGAATGCAGGCAGCACAACAGTCTTTCTTCCCCTTTTACACCTCAGCAACACCCTCAGCCTCCAAGAGTTAGACCCACCTCTTAAGATTTTGCTGGAGTGGATTAGAACAGTAGGTTCTTGTATTTTTGTACTTAGATTGAAATTGTTCCAGTGACACAGCTCTGCCTCCTAACAGCCTCCTTTCCATATGGTTCTTCCCTGCACTGCAGTTTTATCAAGAGCGCTTACCCAAGTGGCCAAGGCCCATTCAGAGTTTACCTTACAGTTTTACACAGCATTTGGTTCCCTTGATGCCACCTAAGAGTGCCTTCCTGAATATTGAGGTCCACAGTTCAGGTACAGGGTTAAGGTAGGGGAAGGATGATTAAAGGAGAGAGAGGACTAATTGAAATTGGGTCTAAAGAAGATGCATGAGTAGATTATAGATTCAGCAACGTTTATCAGGCTTTCTCTTTTGTGTGCCTGACATTTTTCTGGTCAATAACAGGAGAATAGCCCTGGCTGGTTTTGCTCAGTGGTTAGAGCATCAGCCTGCAGACCAAAGGGTCCCAGGTTCAATCCTGGTCAAGGGCACATGCATGGGTTACAGGCTTAGTCCAACATGCAGGAGGCAACCAATCAATGATTTCCTCTCAACATTGATATTTCTATCTCTCTCTTCCTCTCCCATGCACTCTGAAATCACTAAAAATATATTTTTAAAAAAATAATAACAGGAGAATATAGCCTGATCCTGCTGCTTTGGTGCCACAGACTAGTGGGAGAAAGGGCAAATTCAGCATGGTGCTGTTGGTCCTGCCTGGGGGCAAGGGAAATTGTACTATGACTATGGAGGCTTTGTCCCCCACAAAGCTGTTCTCATCTTTGAAGTTCCCAAGGCAAAGAAATGATTTTATTTTTTTATTATATTTTATCTTTATTGTTGAAAATAATACAGATGCCCCTTTTTTGCCCCCATTAACTCCCCTCCACCCTCTCCCACCCACTGCAAAAACAAACAAAAACGATTTAGTCTATAATTGCTGTACCTAATGTGCGAGTTTAAGCAGTTGTTTTTCACACTAATTTCTCCTCTGGGTGGGTAATGAATGGATCACCCTATCATGTTAGAGGACAGCTCTGTTGCCCATTGTTGGAGCATGGCTATGGGCAGGGGATTAAAGTGTGCTGGCTTTTGCCCCTGCAGAGGAGCTTTCCCATCTTGTAGTTTGGGGAATAGGGTCTCTAAAAAAGCCCAATTGTCCTCCAGTTTGGAAGGGTGGCTGCAGGGCTGGGTGAGGAGGAAAGGGTGAGGTTTTGAAATGGCCTGAGATGAGTCCACCTGGAGGCCAGGCATGTTGGACTTTTCTCTTTGGGTCACATCCTTGTGCTTGACCTGCCTTCATGGGACTTAATTTCTTGCTTGTCTCCCTTCTAAAGATCCAGAGGTGAAAAAAAAGTAGGTTTAATTTAAGAGAATTAAGGTGAAACATCTGATTTGAAGTAAACCATGAAAGAAGGTTTAGAAAGCAAGAGTGGTTTACAGGAAGAGTGGCTAAGAAAGAGGAGAACATTGTAGCATTGTTTAGTCTTTCCTTCTACAGAAGATCTAAGTGAGGCCGGCTAATCACCCAGCATTTTGGAGAAGAGTTGTTGCCTGACCTGTTTGGAACATGGAGCCTTTGATAGTGGCCAGTTTCCACCTTATGATGGAAAGAGTGCAGGCTTTGGAATCGGGAATATGGGTTTGAACCCCAGTTCTTATGTTTAATAGTTCTCTGTTCTTGGGCAAGTCATTGAACTTCTGAGCTTCCTGCTTCTTTGTTAAAATAGATTTGATACATATATCAGAAGATGATTGTGAGAACAAAATGTGAGTAAATCACATATACCTTAGGGTTGAACACATTATAATCACATACTTACGTCAGTTCTGTCTCCCTTTGAGAGGGAAACACAAAGGGACTTGCTTTATTCCTCTTTTCAGTATTCTTTCAATTCAGAGATTTGGTCTTCCAGAGCTTTACTTGGGCATTCTGATGTGTATATAACGGGGATTTTCTCCTAGAAGTGGGCCCTTAAAGAACATTCTGAAGACAAGAAGAGTCTGATCCTTTATCTATTGTGCCACCCTCACCAGGCAGCTGGAAGGTACCAGGAAAAAATGACCCATCATCCCCAGAACAATAGGGGGTTTGGAAACTTAGGGGAAGGGGGTTGGAAATAGAGTTCTCTGAGCCTTTCCTGGAACAATTCCTGCTGCTTCCGAACACTGGATGGAGTTGAGGCAGGAGATGGTACTTGGTCTTAAGCTAAAAGGGATGATGTCAGCCTGTCACCCTTTGCATCTTTTCTTTCCCCTTCCCTACCACCTGCTTGGCCCTGATGTGGAAGTACTGCCGCTAGCAAGAGGCAGCCTTTTCTGTGTGTTGATTTGTTCTTAGCATTTCAGCCAGCACCAGCCAATCTGCTTTCTAGGCAGGGATGGCAGTTAATCTGTTGGAACAGGGCAGTAGTTCTATACTCTGGAACCCCTACCAGTCTAGGATGGGTCAGATATCCCTTCCTTCCATTTAGCAAAGACTGAAGGGGGGAAAACAACAACAGAGAACCTACGACTGGAACTTTATTTTACTGAAATTTCTTATAAGTGTTTGATAGAAAGGTAGCATCTTTTCCTCCTGACCCTTAGCAATCTTAAGGAAGGCTTTATGGAAAAACCAGTCTTCCAAAAACGTATGTGCCTTAAGTAATCCCTATGTAGTTAAGTGTATTTTATTTTAAAATTTGTTAAAGCTGTTGCCTCCTTTCTTACCACCTGCCTTTTTTCAAGGGTTAGATTTTCCAGCCTTTTCTGTGTTCTTCAGGATTTCCTCCCATTCTCCAGAGTGGGAGCAGCCTCCTGTCAGGCCAGGAAAATAATTGACAAATTGCTAGTACAGATTTGGTCACTTCAAACTATGCATTTGAACTTTTTTCATTCAGGATTGTCATTTACATGAGTATGGTTGAGTTGCAAAGTTCCCATCACACACACTTACTATACATATGTGTGTAGGATTTACCTGGCTCTCTTGGTGGATGGTCTCCCTGCCAGCAGTTAGCACAACTTGGCAAAAGCTCTTCACGCTGAAAGAATACAAGAACCTCATGTAGCGGTTAACAAAAGCTCCATTTCTCAAAGATTCAGCCACATTTATAAGAGAAACCTGAATCTGATTATTGTCATGGCCCTGTTATAGATTTGCCTGTTGATGTTATTTAATTTGCCCAACAAAGAACTGACATCCTCATGAGGCTCTGTTGGAGATTGTTTAAACCCCCCTCATCTAACCCTAGATGGTATCTTCCTGCTTGATAATGTTCTTCAACAGGCAGCCAATTCATGCTAGAACTTGCAGCCCTTCCTATGAGAGTACTAGCAAACCCTCCCCCCCTTACACATATACACACACACACACACACACACTCTCTCTCTCTCTCTCTCTCTCTCTCTCTCTCTGAGGTATGGACTGTAATTTTGGGCATGGTTTTGTTGTGGTGTGAAGAGAAGGTGTTAGCTGCTGAGTTCTGTTTGTCAGCAGAGCCTAACAAACCCATGCTGGCACTCTCTGGGACTGGGCAACCAATCACAGCTGGAACAGTTATTGTCATGGAGTCCCTATGGGCTTTCTCTATCAGGTCACATCCCAAAATAACATTGGGCAGAGTTTCAAGTGAAGAAACGAAGGCTTTCAGGGCTGTAGCCAGCCTGGAGTGTGAGATTCTGTGTGAAATAGTTGGACCTGCTCCAGTGTTTTTGATCTGCATGGTAGATGAGCAATAAAATTCATGAAACACTTTGGAAACACATGAGAAAATTCTCCCTGGCCCTGCTGCTTCCTTGGAACTGGCAGGGCACTGAGTGGGCTGATCTCACCTCCCATCTCTTAGGATTGTTCTTGGAGGAGACAAAATCTAGGAAAAGCTCTTTCCATTTAAGAGGCAATGCTGTAATTCTTACAGCGGTCCTCCTAGAAAGTACTTGTTAGATGAGCCCTTGGGGAAGACTAAGAACTGAGTCCTGAAATTCTAAAGGCAGCCCCCACCATGGAGAATTGGGGCTGGGATGGTTTGAACTTTATCTGTGATACGTGTGTTGTGGAAAGCCCGACAAGTTAAGCACATTGAGGGCTGACTCAACAGCCACATATCCGGCTTTTTGTAGAACAAAAGACTTGCAAAACTGGCTTTCTTTAGGGTAGAAAGCAGAGGTGTGTCCTGTGCAGTAAAAGGACATGGAGTTCAGAGCAGTGTCTGTTCACGTAGATAGAGGGAGAGACTTCTTTTGGAGTCTGCCCTTACAACTCCCTTTCATTTCCCAATAAAAACATTTACTTGTGATTAGCCACCAGGACTGAAGGGTATGCCTTACATCTTACACTTGCTTGTGTGTTCTCATATCTCTCATTCCAAGGTTTAGCATATTTCATATGATCCTGACCATATTGTGCCAGATCCTGACCATATGGTATCACAAACTCAGATTTATCCAGTCCCCTCATTAGATAATTGAGGGAAACCAAAGCCTGGGTTTTTTTTTTGCCAGCTTACCCAAGGTCACAAATGGTAAGCACCAAGAGTTGCGCCTTAGTCTCCTAACTCACTGGTACTTTTTTCTTGGCTCATAAAATACCAGTTTAATGGAAAGCTCTGGGGTTCAACATACCTGGAATCAAAACCTAGTTTCTGCCATTTGCTTGCTAGATGACTTGGGCATGTAACCCCATCTCTCTGAGCATCAGCTTGCTCATGTTCATCATGTTAGTGGTAGAAGTACCTGTTTCTAAGAATTAACTCCATAAGGTGCTAGTCACATTGCAGATGCTTAAATGGTAGTTATTATTTTATATTAATGTAAATGGTCTACCCTTCCTGTGCTATATTTTGGTTCTAAATTCATTTTTTTAATTACCTACTCATGCTGACCAGTTGCCAACTCATGAAAATGACAATTTGAGAGACTGGCTTCAAATCAACCAAATCTGAGAAATAGGAATATTAATGCTGCTGCTTTCCACACTATTGTTTATGCTTAGGTACCCCAGACCACGTGGGGCTGCTATTGACGGTGGTTTATTTAGCACTTTTTCTCCAAATATCTCAGAGCACTTTACCAAAACTGGCAGCTCTCCTCCAAGTGCCTTTGTGAAGGAAGCCACCACCTTGTCACCACAGATGTCTCCACGGTCCTGAGAACCCAGCCTCAGGGGCTGCCAGTTTTTCTTCAGGAGACTGGGATTCCCTCAGCTGGCCTGGGACATTCACTTGTGGAGAGCCTGGGTTTGCACAGAAGTGTGGCTGAAGGAGCACCCGCAAGCCCTGCCCTGGCCCTGTAGCAGTGGTTGGTGGGTTGTGGTGGCTTTTTTCTTTCCCCGCCTCTTCCTCAGGAGGTCTCCAAGAATATGCACCAAATTGAACGGGGTTCCTCAGTTGAAGGCAGCAGAGAGAGAGCAACGGGACTTTGGCTTTACCTACACTCTCTGAACTGTTTTTAGCATGAGAATGTTCATATTTTACTTAAAAAAGACAGAAATGTTCAAGACACTTAATTTTTCAAAGCCATTTGAACAGAGCCAAGTTCTTGTCTTACGGATAGACCATTGATTCCTATTGTGTTCCAAAATATACTGGTTTCTTTTTCATGCTAGCAAGTAACTTTTAATAGCGAGAACTGGTTGTTTGATAAGGAATAGAGAATGTAGGAAGGAATGCTGAAGGAACTTACTGGTCCCTAAAACAGAGCATTGGGCTGCGGTTTCTGTTACAGACCAGAGATTAACAAGTGGCTTTTGAGGCCTTCTCTGGCATACATAGTTGGCTTCTCTCATCATCTTGCTATCTCTCTGAGTTTACGCTCCTTAGCTCAGATAGCTTAGCCCTCAACATGGAAATGGAATCCTCTTCTCTTGGGATGAACCCACGGCTCTTTATAATCCAGGTACTTTAGGCCTTTGAGGGGAAGAGGCTCTTTAATGTTACCTGAAGAAGGGCAGCTTTTAATTAATTATTTTTTAAAATATTTTATTGATTTTACACAGAGAGGAATTGAGAGGGATAGAGAGTTAGAAACTTCAATGAGAGAGAAACATCGACCAGCTGCCTCTTGCACACCCCCCACTGGGGATGTGCCCGCACCCAATGTACATGCCCTTGACCGGAATCGAAGCTGGGACCTTTCAGTCCGCAGGCCGACGCTCTATCCATTGAGCCAAACTGGTTTCGGCTTAATTAATTATTTATTTGTTTTTACATTTTCATTGATTTCAGAGAGGAATAGAGAGGGAGGGAGAGAGAGAAACATCAATGATGAGAGAGAATCATTGATTAGCTGCCTCTTGCATGCCCCCTACTGGGGATTGAACCCACAACCTGGGCAAGTGCCCTTGGCAGGAATCGAACCTGGAACCCTTCAGTCCACAGGCCGACGCTCTATCCACTGAGCCAAACAGGCTATGACTGGAGAAGGGCTTCTTGAATTCCCTTCCATGCTGAGACTAATTCTAACTGCATTATTTTTAAAATATATTTTATTGATTGATTTTTTTTTTTTTTAGAGAGGAAGGGAGAGGGATAGACAGTTAGAAACATCAATGAGAGAGAAACATCGATCAGCTGCCTTTTGTACACCCCCTACTGGGGATATGCCCGCAACCTAGGTACATGACCTTGACCAGAATTGAACTTGGGACCCTTAAGTTCACAGGCAGACACATTATCCACTGAGCCAAACTGGTTAGGACCTAATTGCATTTTTAAAGCATGCTGTGGTGTACTAATAGGAAAGTTAGCATTTTCTGACTTTTTAGCTAACACAGAGAGCTGGACATAGACACAACTGCACACCCACCTACCTACCTGCCTTGCCTTCAAGGCAAGCTTTGTTTCATTAGAACTCAGCAGAAATGCTTCCAGCCTAGTAAAGTAACCATCCTGGATACTTGGAAGACAGCCTAAAGGTGCCACCTTGAACTGATATTTCCAAGGTGAGCTTGTTGTGGGAATAGGAATAGACTCAAATCAGGTCTCTTCAGATGTGTCTCTTTAAGATCACTCTTTGTTTAACTCAGACCTAACCCCTTATCCAGAGCTCTCACCCTCTCTTTGAGGTATAGTTAGTTTTTAATCTGAAATTAATGTGTGATGTTGAGCTAGAGAATAAATAGGGGGCAGGGAGTAGAGTTGAGAGTACATTTCCTGGGGTGAATTTTTTTCATATTGAGCTTCTGGTTGCTAATTTTGGAGTTTATCTACCCAAAGCGAACTCTACTGATTATTTCAAGACAAGCAAAGCCCCCAAGTAAATACCAACTCTTTATTTTACAACTTAAAATTAGGGAGAAAACTGTATTTGTTCAGTTGATAAACATTTGTTAGGAATATAGGCCCAGACCTTTTTGTTCCTGTGCAGTAAATCCCTTTTTCACCCCCTACTCCTTATACTAATATATTAAAATATGGTAACTTGGAGAAAGTGAGTCCTTAGTAAATCCTATATAATAAAAGGCTAATATGCAAATTGACCACATGGCCGCTATGATGCACACTGACCACCAGGAGGAAGACGCTCAATGCAGGAACTGCCCCCTGGTGGTCAGTGCACTCTGACAGGGGGAGCACTGCTCAGCCAGGATCCCTGAGCCTTGCTCACGGCTGGCGAGCAAGCCTCCTCTGCCTCCACGGCAGCAATAAGGATGTCTGACTGCCAACTTAGGCCCACTCCCCATCAGTCAGACATCTCCCGAGGGGTCAGACGTTCAGTGCAGGAGCCCCCCCCGTGGGAGCTTCGCTTATCCAGAAGCTGGGCTCATGGCTAGTGAGTGCAGCAGCATTGCAGGAGAGCGACAGCACATGTCCAGCTGGCAGCTTAGGCCCGCTCCCCATGGGCTCCCAGACTGCAAGAGGGTACAGGCCAGGCTGAGGGACCCGCCCCCTCTTCCCAGTGCAAGAATTGCATGCACCAGGCCTCTAGTATAGGTTATAATAATCGGAAGGGTGGGGATCTGTAATTACTGCCCAAACTTGTTAACATTTTCTTGTGGCTCCTGGTACTCTCCTGGCAGAGTTTTATAAAGCTTCCTCAGTGGAAAAGAATTAAAGGCTCACAGAAATGCTGCACTCTTACAACTGTGGAAATTGAGGCTGGAAAAGAAGAGAAAAGTACTAGATCTGCTTCTGATGGATAGGCCAGAGGTCAGCAAACTACAGATTGTAGGCCATTTACTTGTTTTTATAAATAATCAAATGGATGTGGCTGTTCCAATAAAACTTTATTATCTGTGACTAGTCTTTTGCACTACAATGGCAGAGTTGGGTAATTATACTTGAAGAAGACTGTCTGGCTCAGAGTCTAAAATATTTTTCTATCTGGTCCTTAATAATTTGCCATATGTAAGCTATAGTATCACAACAACATAATGTATGGTGTGCTTGCCCTTGGTTGTTTAAGGGAAATGTTAATCATGAAGTAGAATTGTTGAAAGAAGAGTCTTTCTGCCTAATATTGCTAATTGAGATATTGTGGTATGTTTCAGGATCTGTCTGGTTCAATAGATGATCTCCCCATGGGGACAGAAGGAGCTCTGAGCCCTGGAGTGAGCACATCAGGGATTTCCAGCAGCCAAGGAGAGCAGAGTAACCCAGCTCAGTCTCCTTTTTCTCCTCATACCTCCCCGCACCTGCCTGGCATCCGAGGCCCATCCCCGTCCCCTGTTGGCTCTCCCGCCAGTGTTGCTCAATCTCGCTCAGGACCACTCTCGCCTGCTTCAGTGCCAGGTATCCTCAAGTGCTGGGTTTGGGGGAGAGGGGGACTTCCAACAATATCAAGGAGCCCCAGCCTTCACTGGCAAAAAAGAATCTCTGGTGATGTCTGCAAAGTTTCTCTTCAGCATTTGAAAAAGGGAGATGGGAGCCCCTTTGTTGGAACTCTGTGTGTATGTAATACTGGGAGGTGTTTGATCTTCTCAGGAGCCATTTCCAGCTCTGAATTGACCACCTAGCTAGAATTCCAGGCTTAGCCATGATTGGCTTATTTTCTCTATCTGGAGCAGGCAACCAGATGCCACCTCGGCCACCCAGTGGCCAATCGGACAGCATCATGCATCCTTCCATGAACCAATCAAGCATTGCCCAAGATCGAGGTAAGAGCCTGGGCTTGGGAGTGATGGGGTAGGTGTGAGGAGAGGTTAAGGCTGAAACTTAATACATTGCGGACCAGTAGTTTTATTGGTAGCTTTACCCAGTAACCAGATAAGTTTCTATTGAATGAGTACCAAAAAACGTTTTACATAAATGTTAAAGGCATGCTTTAAAATTAAATACCCATTGCATGTTGAAGTTACTTATTACATGTTCTTACAAGCTAATATCTTTTTAAAGTACGATACTTTGTAAAACATTGTGTAATATGAAGCGAGAATTCTTGTGATCTATCTGCAATGTATTAATTATCCTGTGCAAAATAGCTTTTAGAGAACTCTATGGCCATGAAGTGTAGGACAATTGCAACAGTTGTGAAGTTAAGAGTGGGCTTAGCCATGTAGTTACTCCAGAACTGTGTTCTCCCACCATCATACTTTGTTTCTCATGTTTCTCAGTGTTTGTGTTTTGATGTATTCCCCCTTACATACATTGTGCCCAATTTGGTCAGCAAATGCTAAAACTCAGCATTGAATCTTTACTCTTTAAATCCTGCACCATTTTAGTTTTTCTCTATTTGCTATTTGTTTTTTCAACCCCTCATTTAGTAGAAAGAGTTGGTGTGATCTGGTTAATGGCTATGTCATTTTGAAGGATACCTAAAATAGCACACAGTTATATAGCTAATAAGGTAGAGATGACATTCAATTAGTTGCTAAATAAAATGGAGATGATAAAGTCCGATAAGGGAGAGCATTTGTTCCTATTATATTGAGGTAACAACTAATATATATGGGCACTACCCACAAATAGGTTACATGCAGAGGAACCCCCAGATGCCTCAGTACAGTTCCCCCCAGCCCGGCTCGGCCTTATCTCCGCGTCAGCCTTCTGGAGGACAGATGCACACTGGCATGGGCTCCTACCAGCAGAACTCCATGGGGAGCTATGGTCCCCAGGGGAGTCAGTATGGCCCACAAGGTGAGTATACTACCCAGTTAGGAGTACATAGAGATGAGACGAGAAAACAGGTCCTTGTCTGATATGCTGCTGTCCAGGGTGTAAAGAGTAGAATTGTTGTTTGCCTTTAATTCACCAAAGCTAGGTCCTAAAGTAGGGCAGGACTGTTACCATGGGAAAATCCTTGAATGGAGATAAAGTGTTTAGCTCACAACTGAATACAGACAATCAGTAAATGGTAATTATCCATTATTATACTTTTTTTAGTATATTAGTCCTAATAGAATGGATCTTTCTTAAAAATCAATCCTAGACAGACTAAAGATTGAATGTCTTTCATATAGCATGGGAAAGAAGGTAAGAATGTAGAAAGGAAACAATTTCTGGAGTTGTTGAACCTGGATAGCAGCAAAGCCAGCCTTGCCAGCTAGTTAGTCTTGCTCTGTGCTGTCTTTAAGATGAGGGGACAACTGAGGCCCATCTTTATGTCCTTCTGCCCTCCCCTTAACCTTTTTTTAATGGGCTCTTTCCAGACCAAGTCTCAAATGATTCTTAATGTTTTTCATCTTTGGAATTTTAGAGTTTGAGCATTAGTGAGTTGCTAATGAGTCACTAATCAAGTCTTTGTGTCTTTTTTCCTCCTTCTTCTCACAGGAGGCTACCCCAGGCAACCAAACTATAATGCCTTGCCCAATGCTAACTACCCCAGTGCAGGCATGGCTGGAAGCATGAACCCTATGGGTGCTGGAGGTCAGATGCATGGGCAGCCTGGTATCCCACCTTATGGCACACTCCCTCCAGGGAGAATGAGTCATGCCTCCATGGGCAACCGGCCTTATGGCCCTAACATGGCCAATATGCCACCTCAGGTTGGGTCAGGGATGTGTCCCCCACCAGGGGGCATGAACCGGAAAACTCAAGAAACTGCTGTCGCCATGCATGTTGCTGCCAACTCTATCCAAAACAGGTAAGGCCTAGGAAGTGAAGGGAGGGTGTCAGTGTAAGGAAATAAATTATAGAATCATTCAGATACTTCTGGACCTAAATTATGTCACTCATTTATGGATAATAAAGAACACTATAAACTGATGAACCAAAAGATAGATATAGAGATAGTAAAGCAACAAGCAGACTGTCAAATTACAGCAGGTAGGGTAGGGAGATCTGGGGGAGATAATAGATCAACCAAAGGACTTGTATACATGCATATAAGTACAACCAATGGACACAAAACACTGGGGAGGGAGGGTATGTATGGGAAGTGGGGGGCAATGTTAAAATATGTACACAGATGATAATTTAATTTAAAAATGTAAAATAAATAAATAAAAATAAATCATGTCATTATGGTAAATATGCATTTTATTAAGAGCTCTTTAAAAACTAGCCTTTCTTATAGTGAAAAACACACCAAAAGTTCTGATTCTTAAATATCATAAGTTGGTATCAAATTTCACAAATTTCATCAGAGTTTCTTCATTTCTTCTGTCAGTGTAGTTTCTTAGTTTCCAAAATAATACATATGACTTAAATGTGTGGTGTGAGAAATAAAGGATAGTAGGGTTGTGATTTGACATTTTTCTTAAGTTTGTGTGGTCCTGTGCAGTTGACTCTGGTGCTAAAGTGCAAACGGCTCATGTGATCTTGTTTAATGACTTGAAGATTCATCTTTTCTTCCTTGGCCATGGGCTTCAGTGAATATGATTTCTCTTTGTTTTTCTTTTGTTGTTGTTTTTAATATATTTTTATTGGTTTCAGGGAGAGGGAGATAGAAACATCAATGATGAGAGAGAATCATTGATCGGCTGCCTCCTGCATACTCCCTATTGGGGATTGAGCCTGCAACTCGGGCATGTGCCCTGAACAGGAACCAAACCATGGCCTCCTAGGTTATAGGTCAACACTCAACCACTGAGCCACACCAGCCTGGCTGATTCCTCCATTTTTTAAGGCACTGTCCTTGTACTCCATTATTGGTGCCTATAGTTCTTAAAGTGATTAGTCTTAATAGGATATTAATGAGTCAAGGTAGAATAGGGTGATTGACTGTAACTGTAAAGAGGTGGGTTTTAATTAGTACTTCAGAATGATGACAGCACAAAGTTTGTAGTAGACCCATCAAGGAAAAATGCCAAGCCTTCCCCCTTCTGCCAGGTGCTTTGCTGCTAAGGGCTCCAGTTTGGTTGAGGTTTATTGTGACAGAGAGTGGTAAAATTGAGCAATATAGGCCTTTTGGCATAGACAGGGCTCTTTAAATGGAAACACGCTTGACTTTGAAGGTGCCTTAGAGGCTGGTAGTATTTAAGTGACAGGGTAGGATTTCATTCTTCAAGGAGTGTTTCCTTTAAAATTGAGCTATGGTTTCCCATTTGGGGCTTGAGCCCTCTTAGAAGCTTTTGTGGGAGGAGGAAGATAAAAATATCTAAGTCAGATAGTGCATGATTGTGGTTTGGGGGACTCATACACTTTTTCTTTGTTAGCTTAACTATAATAGATGATCTTGACTCACACAACCCTATGTAGCTCAAGTCCAAATCTGAAAGATTAGTGTTTGTAACTCTGGTCTCTCTCTCTGTCTCTCTTCTCATCTTCTTTCTCAGGCCACCAGGCTATCCCAATATGAACCAAGGGGGTATAATGGGAACCGGACCTCCATATGGACAAGGGATTAATAGTATGGCTGGCATGATCAACCCTCAGGGACCTCCATATCCAATGGGGGGAACCATGGCCAACAATTCAGCAGGTAAGTCCTAGTCATTGCTCAGCCCAGGGATTTCTTCCAGAGTGATCTTCGTGTCACAAGCCTATTAAAGAAAGAATATTTTTCATTTTTGTAGGGATGGCAGCCAGCCCAGAGATGATGGGCCTTGGGGATGTCAAGTTAACTCCAGCCACCAAAATGAACAACAAGGCTGATGGGACACCCAAGACAGAATCCAAATCTAAAGTAATGATTTATATCTTGACTCTTCTCAATTTTCTGTCCATCCTTTCCAATGATAGGAAGGAAAGAAAAAAAAAAAAGGGTGATTAGACTTTAGCCTTTTATGACACCAAATAGATAGTCTCATATAAGGTTGTTTCTCCTTCTTATGAAGAATCCAGGGTAGTAGCTCATTGAATTAGGTTTGAGTTAGTGTATGGGTTTCTGATATAAAAAACATAATGATTTCACAGCTGCCTAATATAGAGGAAACTAGAGGCCCGGTGCACGAAATTTATGCACAGGGTGTGTGTCCCTCAGCCTACCCTGCACCCTCTCCAATCTGGGATCCCTTTCACAATCCAGGACTGCTGGCTCCCAACTGCTCTCCTCCCTGCCTTCCTGATTGCCTTTAACTGCTTCTGCCTGCCAGCCTGATCACTCCCTAACCACTCCCCTGCCAGCCTGATTGATGCCTAACTGCTCCCTTGCCGGCCTGATTGCCCCTAATTGCCCTCTCCTGCAGGCCTGGGCCCTACTGCCCTTCCCTGCAGGCCCAGTTGCCCCCAACTGCCCTCCTCTGCCAGCCTGGTCACCCCTAACTGTCTTCCCCTGCAGGTTTGATCATGCCCCCAACTGCCCTTCCTTGCAGGCCTGGTCCCTCCCAACTTCCCTCCCCTCTGTCCTGATCACCCCTACCTGCCCTCCCTTGCAGGCCTGTTCTCTCCCAACTGCCCTCCCCTGCTGGCCATCTTGTGGTAGTCATCTTGTGTCCACATGGAGGCAGCCATGTTGTGTGTTGGAGTGATAGTCAATTTGCATATTACTCTTTTATTAGATAGGAGAGAGGCCTGGTGCACGGGTGGCGGCTGGCTGGTTTGCCCTGAAGGTTGTCCTGGATCAGGTTGGGGGTTTCTTTAGGGCGTGGGGCAGCCTAGGCGAGGGGCCTGTGGTGGTTTGTAGGCCAGCTGTGCCCCCCGGGCAATCCAAGTGGAGGCCCTGGTGTCTGGGATTTATTTATCTGCTATAATTGAAACTTTGTAGGCTTGATCGGAGGCCAGGGCTGGCCAGAGCATTGCCAGGGAGACCAAAGCCTCCTACTCACTCTGTGGCTGTAGCCATCTTGGTTGGGTTAATTTGCATACTTGCTCCTGATTGGCTGGTGGGCTTGGCTTGTGGGCATATCTGAGGTACAGTCAGTATGCATGTTTCTCTTTTATTAGTGTAGATGCCAGGTCTGCAGTGTAGAATTCTCTATGAAACTATGCCCCCTGTCCTTGTGCATAGTTAGATGGTATATAACGTGGGCAACAAGTTGCTCTTCTCTTCCTGGACCATACTAAGAACAGCAGGAATGGTTGGTGTCCCGTCCTACCTAATAAAGAGGGAATATGCTAAATGACCATCACTCTATCACAAAGATGGTTGCACCCACAGCTGAGGCCAAGTTCCCATAAGGAGCCTTAACGAGCAATCAGCAGGGACCTGAGGTTACGCGCACACGCGCCCCCCCCCCCCCCCAATATGGGGCTTGACAGGGGACCTCAGACCACACCCCTCACCTAGCTTGATGGGGGTCCTCAAGGTGCACTTCCTGTCCTGGTGCTGGGCTAGTGGACCTAAGACTGATCCCCCACCCCAGTGCCAGGCCAGGGACCTCAAGCCACGCTCCCATACCCTGCGGGGCTTGACAGGACCTCAAGGTGCACCCCCAGTGCTGGGTCGGGAGAGCTCAGGCCATGCCCCTGCCCAGCAGGGCTTGACGGGGACCTGAGGTTGCGCCCCGCCCCCCGCCTGATGGGACTTGACGGGAGGACCTCAGGCCATGCCCCCCACCTGGCAAGGCTTGATGGAGGACCTCAAGCCACGCCCCTGCCCCAGTCTGGGCTGGGGGACCTCAGGCCACACCCATTCTCCTGGCACCAGGCCAGGGGACCTGAGGCTACACCTCCTGCCCAGCAGGGTTTGACAAGGGTGGGACTGACTGGGTCTGGATCTAGCCCAATGGGTGGCGAGGGGAGCACAGGTCTGGGTCTCACACAATTTTGAGGCGCATGTGAGTGAGCAGGGACTTGACTCTGGGTCCCATGGTGTGCCCCAGACTCTGACAGGATGAAGGTTTTCATATACATTTTACTAATTTTCTTTCATCTCTGATACTTCTATTATAGAGAAAAGGCAAATAGCAGTACTAAATTATTTTCTCTAATTAATCCTCTTTTAATGTGCACAAATTTCGTGCACTGGGTCACTAGTCCCATATAATAAAAGGCTAGTGTGCAAATTGACTGACAGGTTGTTATGGCACGCACTGACCACCATGGGCAGATTCTTAATGCAGGAATTGCCCGCAGGCCCCAGGCCAGTCTAGGCGGGTGCCAGCCGACCCCCCCACACCCACCACCACTGTCATCATCCTGCTGGTTGCCCCCAACACCTGGCAGCTGCAGTGGCAGCAAAGGGTGGAGCCAGTGAGCAGGCAGCCAAGGTGGGTGCCAGTGGGTCACCCCACAAATCAGCCCTGATCGCCAGCCAGGCCTAGGGATCCCACCCCTGCACAAATTTTGTGCATTGGGCCTCTAGTATTCTTTAAAATGGAAAATGAGGCAGGTGGAGTTTGGTCCTTGGCCTCCCTGTAGGCTGCTACTGAGTGTGCTGGCTGTTGGGCTATGTGGCAACCTGGGGACTGTTCAGTGTTTGAGTCATTTGAAACATTTCTGCCCTACATCATACTTCATCTTCCCTATTTTATAAAGTAGGGGAAATTAAATATCATAGGAGCCACTTTCTGTGGACTTTCACCTCTGGCTCCCAGACCCTATTAGCCATCCTGTCTTGGACAGGATACCATCCAAAGCCTTTCAAGCATTTGAGAGTCCCTTTCTTGAGAGTAGATAAAGTTTTTCATTTTAGTCCACCCCATTGTCTCAAGATCATGATTTGAATTTCTTGATTTCTCTGAAACACTCTATAAAAGTGTGTCTAGCCCCTGCCAGGGCTCAATTGGTTGGATCATCATCCTGTACACCAAAATGGTTGTGGGTTCAATCCCCAGTCAGGGTGCATACAGGAGGCAGCTGATCAATGTCTGTGTGTGTGTGTGTGTGTGTGTGTGTGTGTGTGTCTCTCTCTCTCTCTCCCCCCTCCCCCCCTCCCGCCCTTCCCCTCTCCCTTCTTCTCTCTCTATGAAAATCAATAAAAACATCCTAAGGTGGCCAAACCAATTTGGCTCAGTGGATAGAGCGTCGGTCTGCGGACCTTAAAGGTCCTGGGTTCAATTTCAGTCAAGGGCATGTACTTTGGTTGCGGGCACATCCCCAAAGGGGAGTGTGCGGGAGGCAGCTGATCAATGTTTCTCTCTCATTGATGTTTCTAACTCTCTATCCCTCTCTCTTCCTCTCTGTAAAAAATCAATAAATTTTTTTAAAAACATCCTTAGGTGAGGATTTATTTAAAAAGAGTATGTGCAGGTCCTGATTAAGTAGTGTGGGTAGTGGTAGTGATATTGATGTCAGATGTACAAGGATTTAACACTCAGCCCCACTACTTAAAAGCTATGAGATCGTAGACGTGGCCTCCTTGTGTCTGCTTTTTTATCTTTTAAGAGGAAGATAATTTATAATGCCTAATATGTAAAGGCATCTAACACAGCACCTAATGTGTAATATACACTGAGTGGCCAGATTATTATGATCTCTGAACGCATAATAATTTGGCCAATCAAGAGTGTGTGTGTGTGTGTGTGTGTGTGTGTGTGTGTGTGTGTGTGTATTAGAGGCCTGGTACATGAATTCGTGCATGGGTGGGGTCCGGCCAGCCTTGCCAGGGGAAGGGGACATGGGCAGTTGGCCGGCCTCCTTGCTGGTCAAACTCCTGATTGGACAATTTGCATATTAGCCTTTTATTATATAGGATATACACTGAGTGGCCAGATTATTATGCATTCAGAGATTATAATAATCTGGCCACTCAGTGTATATAGTCAGTATTTCCTTCCTTAATAGGAAAAAGGTTTACCTACCTATCTTTTGGCCTTTCAGCTTTATAAAGGCAGGGCAGGTGATAGTATAAAAATAAATAGCTTTATTACTATTAATAAATAGCTTTTTTACCCAGAATAAAAAGCTTTATTACTGCCCTAATTAAGGAACTTCTAAGACCCTTAGCATAGTCTTTGAATCTAACCAGTTCCTAAGAATCTTGACCTGTCCCTTCCAGAAATCCAGTTCTTCTACTACAACCAATGAGAAGATCACCAAGTTGTATGAGCTGGGTGGTGAGCCTGAGAGGAAGATGTGGGTGGACCGTTATCTGGCCTTCACGGAGGAGAAGGCCATGGGCATGACAAATCTGCCTGCTGTGGGTAGGAAACCTCTGGACCTCTATCGCCTGTATGTGTCTGTGAAGGAGATTGGTGGATTGACTCAGGTGAGTGTCTAGGACTTGGCTTCCCTGTGGTTTCAACAGGCCTCTCTCAAGATACTCAGTGGCTTTCCCTCTCCTGCTCTCTGAGTCACATACTGACAGACCTGGGAGCAAGGGCTTTTAGAAAATAAGGCTTCCAAAAGGCTGAGACTTCCCTGGATAGGATGAAGTATTGGCATTACATTTACTTTGTGTCTGGGGTCCCACTAGGTTACAAAGATGGGGAAAGTCTGTGGGCAATTCTGATTCCATGGGAGACAGTCTAGCATAGTAGACAAGAGCAAAATTCAGAGAGAGACCTGGTTTTAAAACCTGTCTTAGCCATTTATATGTGACCTCAATAAGGGTTCATAACCACTAGCTCTAACATTTCTTATTTGTAAAATAGTGACAGCGTATCCTGCTAGGCTGTCTAAGGCTAGAAGTAATAAAGCTTTCTGCAAGATTTCTGCCACATAAATGGTCTGCAAGATGGCACAGGGGCAGCCAGAATAGTTGCTGACCCTTCCCAGGAAACTTTGCAGTAAAGATGAGATTTCAGGAGCTATTTAATAGAAATTGTTTGTGAAGGGGGAAGTAGGTGGAAAATTGTGTTTAATTACTCTGCATGGGTGGCAAGTGAATGAATTCATCTCTGCTACAAACATCTGAACTGAATACCGCCATGAGCCTTGCCTCTGCCCTGATACTTACAGCTTTGTTTTACTCTCAGCTCAAGAGGCAAATAGGTGAGGCAATGCTGACGGCACACTATGGCTTGCAAACTTTACAAAGTGTGTTCTGTAGTCATCAGACCAGGAGCCTGCTGTTGGTCCTGAGTTTGTGGCTGAGCTCAAGGGAGTTTTGGCTGGGAGGGATATATTCCAAACTTTCTAAATCAGAAGAGGAAAACAGCTGTCACCAGCAGAAAAGAAAGTGATTGGAATGAAGCCAACCAACAGTCAGTTATGAATTCCTTCTCCCTTCAGGCTTAATTTCCCTCCCCCACAAAGGAAAACAAAACAAAACAAGACACGTGTGCACCGCCACATAAGTGGCGTGGGAAGCAAAGCCACAGAGGCTTCTGAAGAGACCCTGCACTTATTCCTGCCGTTCTCCTTGATGCTAGTTCTCATACACAGGCCTCTCCTGCCTATAAAGAAAGGGAATATTGGGTTAGGTTTGGCATACTTTTAATTGTGAGGGTGTCTGAACTTAAGATGAGTTAGTACAGAGAGAATCCCAGAGCCTAGGCCTGTGTTAGTTTACAAAAGGATGCCAACCTTTTGGATGCTATGTTGTAATTGAACTCTAAAGACAGTGTAGAGGAGAAAGTGCTATTAGAAGTTAGTTTGTGAAGGCTCCAGAAAGGCAAAAGTTAAGTTCTGAGCTTTTCTGAAAGATTTGTTATAGGGTTTAGGTGGAGGGAGGAGCTATTCCTGTTGACTGGCCCAGGTGGTCTGGAGAGAGAAGTCTGGGATGTACCCTCCCAAAACCATCTCCAACCTTCAAAGCTCAGCTCAGCTCAGTCGTTACCTTCTCTAGAAAGTCTTCCTGGTCACCTTCCCTCCATCTAGGTGGTTCTTCTCTTTGCTTCCTTATCACTCTTCTCTCTGGTATCATTAGTACCAGGTCAACAGGTATCACAACATACTGAATTTCCTTTGTGGATTGAGACAGGAAAGCCAGTGTTCCCCGACCCTGACAGGCAAATACGCATCTATGATAATAAAAGCGTAATATGCTAATTAGACTGGACATCATTCTGGACGAAGCCGGGGCTGCGAGGGAAGCCTGGTCCCGGGAGCCAGGGGAAGGAAGGCGTGCTCTTACACGAATTTCATGCATCGGGTCTCTAGTAGAATACCTGAAGGAGACCTGCCTGGCTAGAGCAGCAAGGGTAACTAAAGGGGTTGAGAATGGTGTGTCCTAGAACTGAAGAAAGGAGGAAGGACTAGGCTGGCTTCTGGAAAGGCACAAAGGAAGTCACAGGGCCCCGAGATCTGGGTAGTCAGGACAGTGACTGGTGAGGGAAAGGGGCTTCTAGTTACACTCACTGAGATGCAGGGAATAGAGAGGCACAGGAATGTCAAATTTGCAAGGAGCCTCACACTGGTAAGGGGGGTGGGGGGACCTCCAGTTTGACAAAGTAAGTCGAGCAGGGTGATGTTGATTACCACATCCCCATTTTATAAAATGTTCATTTTTATTGGTACATTGAAAATAGGATTTGAATTTGATGGTGATTGCACATACTTTTCAGCAGTACACGTGTACAGACCATACCTTCTTAATTCTGTTCTCTAATAGTAATGTGGAATTTGCCCTGATAGTTGCAGTGACCTGTGGGATAGAGCCTACTGAGAGTAGAGGAAAGCCAGCACGAATTCAATGTTTATTGTGGATTGTCCACCAAGTGGAGTTAATAACTTTTGTGGTTAACTGAGAATTGTGATTCCACAAGAGATGGGTACCTGGTAGTCTGGTGGGGGTTGCGATTGTGGGCAGGAAGATGTACCCTGGCTTTTCTGGTTGCTTGTGCAGGTCAACAAGAACAAAAAATGGCGAGAACTTGCAACCAACCTCAATGTTGGCACCTCAAGCAGTGCTGCCAGCTCCTTGAAAAAGCAGTACATCCAGTGTCTCTATGCCTTTGAGTGTAAGATTGAACGTGGAGAAGACCCTCCCCCAGACATCTTTGCAGCTGCTGATTCCAAGAAGTCCCAGCCCAAGATCCAGCCTCCCTCTCCAGGTAGGGGTTGGGTGAGCTCCACCAAGGCTCACACTTCAAGGGTGGTGTTCAAGTGTCCAGTCTCCTTGTTCACCAACACCTGCCACCAGAGATGTGTGCTCTGCTCTGCCCTGCCCTATCACACAGAACGTAATAAGTTGGCAGACTAACGAGCAGGCTGTGGCGACTCCCTTGGGAAGTAGTCTGCAGCAACCCTTAAGTTTTAATTTCCGTTGTGTACCTGGCGTCTTGCCAAATGTTTGTAAACTAGAGAGTGGGAGGGATATCAGAGGAGTGGGGAAAACTGACAATAGCAGTGAGGCAAGACCATCTGGGAGCTTTGGCCCATTGATGTCAGTGCCTTAGAATGCAGCTCAGACTGGAGCCCTGAATTCCCCGAAGAGCTGAGATGGTAATGAATGGGAAGGAAGTGGTGGGGAGAGGATATGAATGGAACTCTGATGGGAGTGCCTCTGCCAGTCCTCCTTTCTGAGAGGAGTCTGGGCCCTGGGCAAGCATGGGAAGGGCAGGACTCCTAGAAGATTGCTGTAAACACATGTGCTCTGGTGTTGACCTCCGAGGGTGTAATGAGTGCCTGAGATGACTCATCAGCTGGAGAGACCCAAGCAGTGGGATATCTGCTTCTGGGAATGGTAACTAATGGAAACATTAATTACTGGTGATTCTGCGCTCTTCAGCTTAGAGGAACATTTAACCTGAGTGGTGACTGCTAGATGCTTCAGAATAGGAGCTCCTGGGCTCCTAATGTGCACTGCTGGTTAGGGTCTCCTTACCCATGATTCCAGGGGCTTTGGGAGCTTATCCACAGCATTACATGGTGAGACCCTGTCCTTGGAGGGAAGTAAAGTAGTCAGGGAAGCTGGCAGAGATTAAGGGGCAACTCCATGGTACTGGTCTCACCACACTACTCCTATTCTCCAAATGTGAAACAGCAAGTACCACGATAGAGCCCTCAAATTCCCTGACCTAGCCTTGAGATTCCCAGTGGAGAAAGGTGATTTAGGCTTTAAAGAACTAGCTTTAGCCTTATAACAATGTTTTCTGAAGAGATCCCAGGGTGTATGTTTCTGTGAGAGTTAAACACTTTCCTGCTCACCCTTCATCTCTGTTCACAGCTGGATCAGGGTCTATGCAGGGGCCACAGACACCTCAGTCAACCAGCAGTTCCATGGCAGAAGGGGGAGACTTGAAGCCACCAACTCCAGCATCTACACCACACAGTCAGATCCCTCCCTTGCCAGGCATGAGGTAAGGCCATAGCAGGGCAGGTGGCTTGGGGAACCCCAGGCAGAAGTCCATGAGCTCCTATGCAGCCAGGTGACTGCTGTCCAGCCAGTGACTTCCACGTGTCCTGTGTTATCAAAGGAATTGCTTTATTTGGAATTTAATTGACTTTTCTTGTTCTGGAGCAGGAGCAATTCAGTCGGGATCCAGGATGCTTTTCCTGATGGAAGTGACCCCACATTCCAGAAACGGAATTCCATGACTCCAAACCCTGGGTACCAGCCCAGTATGAATACCTCTGACATGATGGGTCGCATGTCCTATGAGCCAAATAAGGATCCTTATGGCAGCATGAGGAAAGGTGACCGTTGCTGTTGGCCTTGTACTTTTGAGGACAGAGCCAGGGAAGGGGGTGATAGCTTGAGAGAAGTAGTTCAGGGTTCTGGTCAAGCCATCCTCTTGAGATAAGGCATTTTTAAACCTAACTATCCCTCTTTATCCCCGCCTCCTTGTCTTCCTCTCCTGGTCTCACCTTCTTATCCCTTAACAAGTACGTGTTCTCTACTGAATAAGGCCTCTTTAAATCTCTGTTTTGAAACTGTCAGGAAAACAAAAGGAACAACCTTGAGTTCTGAAGAGGGCATTGGTCTTTGGGGCAAACAAAGTGTAGATTGCTAGGCTTGCTCACCTACCAATTTGCTCACTGCCTGCCTTTCTACACCCAGCTCCAGGGAGCGATCCCTTCATGTCCTCAGGGCAGGGCCCCAACGGCGGGATGGGGGACCCCTACAGCCGAGCTGCCGGCCCTGGGCTGGCAAATGTGGCAATGGGACCACGACAGCACTATCCTTATGGAGGTCCTTATGACAGAGTGAGGTAAGCATGACCCCCCACTCCTGTCTCACCCCAGAACCCCACAGCTATAGTGGATTTACCATGCTTCTTTACTTTTATTTAGGACGGAGCCTGGAATAGGACCTGAGGGAAACATGGGGAGCACTGGAGCCCCGCAGCCGAATCTCATGCCTTCCAACCCAGACTCGGGGATGTATTCTCCTAGCCGCTACCCCCAACAGCAGCAGCAACAGCAGCAACGGTGAGTGAAGCCTGGTCTCAGTGCCCCGTGCCTCTTTCTTTGCCGTTTCCTACACTGATCCCGTTTCTCTCTCTCTGCAGACATGATTCCTATGGCAATCAGTTCTCCACGCAAGGCACCCCTTCCGGCAGCCCCTTCCCCAGCCAGCAGACCACAATGTATCAGCAGCAGCAGCAGGTGAGGAGGGTTCAGGTGGGCTGACACAGAGCCTGTTAGAACAGTAAGATGGAAAGTCTAAGCTCTCTGGACACTTTAGTGGTCTTCTCCCACCCAAACAGCCAGCTCTGCCCAAGGAGCCGAGTCCACAATCTCTTCTCTCTTTGGAGTCCAGTCCAGTTTCTAGTTCTCTAATGGGGACTAGAAATAGGCCTTATTTTGATTTTTGAACTTTTTTAAATTTTTCTACTTACAGCAAGGGAGAGCCAGAAGGGGATAGAAAATGATTCTTGCTTTCAGAGATAATTTGTAAACATTATTCCTTTGTTCTCTTGGAGTCTGTGTCTTCTCAAGGGGCAGAAGCAAGTCCAGTGTCTGGTATCACCAGCCATCTTGGCAGCTGTGGTTCTTGAGTGCAAAGTATTAACTTCCCTTCTGATTGTTCCTGTTTTAGAATTACAAGCGGCCGATGGAGAGCACATATGGCCCTACTGCCAAGCGGCACGAAGGGGAGATGTACAGTGTGCCATACAGCACTGGGCAGGGTCAGCCCCAGCAGCAGCAGTTGCCCCCAGCCCAGCCCCAGCCCGCCAGCCAACAACAAGCTGCCCAGCCTTCCCCTCAGCAAGATGTGTACAACCAGTATGGCAATACGTATCCTACCACTGCCACCGCTGCTACTGAGCGCCGGCCAGCAAGTGGCCCCCAGAACCAGTTTCCATTCCAGTTTGGCCGAGACCGTGTCTCAGCACCCCCTGGCTCCAGTGCCCAGCAGAACATGCCGCCACAAATGATGGGTGGCCCCATACAGGCGTCTGCTGAGGTTGCTCAGCAAAGCACCATGTGGCAAGGGCGTAATGACATGACCTACAATTACGCCAACAGGCAGAGCACGGGCTCTGCCCCCCAGGGCCCTGCCTATCATGGTGTGAACCGAACAGATGAAATGCTGCATACGGATCAGAGGGCCAACCATGAAGGCTCATGGCCTTCCCATGGCACACGCCAGCCTCCATATGGCCCCTCTGCTCCTGTGCCCCCCATGACAAGGCCCCCTCCTTCCAACTACCAGCCCCCGCCGAGCATGCAGAATCACATTCCTCAGGTATCCAGCCCTGCTCCCCTGCCCCGGCCCATGGAGAACCGCACCTCTCCTAGCAAGTCTCCATTCCTGCACTCTGGGATGAAGATGCAGAAGGCAGGGCCGCCCGTACCTGCCTCTCACATAGCACCTGCCCCTGTGCAGCCCCCCATGATTCGGCGGGACATCACCTTCCCACCTGGCTCTGTTGAGGCCACGCAGCCTGTTTTGAAGCAGAGGAGGCGACTCACCATGAAAGATATTGGTAAGGAAACCTCTGATTGGGTTGTGTAATCTGCCCCTTTCCATGTTGTCCTTTGTTCTCTGTACTGATATTCTGGATGAGGTTAAATCTGGTTGTGTTGACTAAGACAGAACCAAAGAAATTCGAGTAAGGGAGAAATCATCTAATTTTGGCTTTTACTTAAAGGAATTGCTATACGGCGATGTCCTAAGAGGGCCTAGAAGCCAAGAGGAGCAGATGTGGGTCATGTTTCAGTTAGAAACTGCCTCCATTTGTTACCTTCATAGTAGCCTGACTGATGGGCCAGCACTCGGGTTGACCACCTCCCACCACCCTAGGCTTGGTGGATGGATGACATGGAGGTTTTGTTTTAGGAACTCCAGAAGCATGGCGGGTAATGATGTCCCTCAAGTCTGGGCTGCTGGCAGAGAGCACATGGGCATTAGACACCATTAACATCCTGCTGTATGATGACAACAGCATCATGACCTTCAACCTCAGTCAGGTGAGTACAAGTGCCTGGGGAAGGTGGGAAGTTTGGGAGGGCCTGGGATCTTCTGGAAGCCAATGATGCTAAGTGGCACAAGGAATTAAGCTATCCCCAGCTAATATGGTCGCCTCTATCTTGCTCCCTCTCTGACATCTTCCTTGCCAATACGTTGCCACTGGCCATTGGCTCAGAATACTGAGAACAATAATAATTTGTGTGAGGTATCGGGATTGGAAGAGAATTTGAGAGAACTCTTTGGTATCGGTTAGAAATGCAGATTCTGTTGATGTCAGCGAGAACACCCACGTTTTCTAGACTACCAAGAAGAACCTGTGATTTTCATCAGTGAACAGAATAGTGGGGGTTTTTTCCCTTTTTTAATTTCACCCACTCTGAATAGAAGAGATCTTTGTTGATCCCGTTTCCCTAAGGCACATGTGTCAAACACAAGGCCCGCGGGCCAAATTCGTCCCGCCAGGCCTTGCAATGTGGCCCGCACCGCGCTGTCATCACTGCACTCCGCTGCGTTTCCATCACAATGACAGTTTATGACTGTTCAGTAAACCATTCGGCCCGCGATTTAGGCTGGATTTTAGATTTTGGCCCCTTCTCTGATTGAGTTCGACACCCCTACCCTAAGGTGTAGAACGGGAAGTGCTGGGGGCCAGGGAGCAGCGGAGGTTAGTGATGATCTTGCAGAGGTGATTCTCCAGGCCCTTTCTCCACAGGACATGCATCTTGAGTTTTCCCAGTAACTCGTTCTTTTGATCTTTCTTAGTACTACCAACCGTCCTATCTATCAAGGAGCTGACTAAGGGGGAGTGTTATTAATAGTTACTGTTCCAAAAAAAAATGGTTACTGTTCCTTGTGCCACCACTTTGTGACAGGCTCTTCATATTCTTTCATGTCATACAACAGTCTTCTGAGGCAGATGTGGCCACTTAGAGATAGTATACACCAAGTGGCCAGATTATTATGATCTCTGAATGCATAATAATCTGGCCACTCACTGTATATCCTACATAATGAAAGGCTAATATGCAAATTGTCCACTCAACCAGGAGTTTGACCAGCAAGGAGGCCTGCCAACTGCCCATGTCCCCTCCCCCTGGCAAGGCTGGCCGGACCCCACCCATGCACGAATTCATGTACCGGGCCTCTAATACACACACACACACACACACACACACACACACACACACACACATTGAGTGGCCAGATTATTATGTGTTCAGAGATCATCATAATCTGGCCATTCAGTATATAGGCTCATAGACTGACTTTGCCTAGGTTCACACAGCTGTTAACCAAGTCTTTCTGATTCTAAAACCTGACTTTATGTCTGTTGAATAATTTTGCCTCCCATGAGAAAGTAAAAGAATATTGATTGAGCAATTTCCATATTCCGGGCATTTGATATATTCCATTTAGACCTTGGAACAATCCTGTAAAATTTAGGAATTTCTGGAAAGATGGAAAAACTATAGCTTAGAAAGTTAAGCCACAGAGCTAGTTCCTGGAAAAGCCAGAATTCAGACCTCGTCTTTCTAATTCTGAAGTCCTTATTTTTTTCCATTCTGCTATACCATTCAACCAGAAATTGATCTGAATGGAAATTAGTATTTTCCTCTAGAGCAGTGTTTCCCAAACTTTTGACATATGTGTACCCTTCTATAATTTTCGTAATGCTTACTACCCCTCGTACTCATGAGAACATAGAATTAGGCGCAGCTAAGCACGGTGCAGTGCATATCCCCACCAAACTCCGGTGCAACGCGTACCCCCACCAAACTCTTCCCGTACCCCTGGGGGTACGCGTACCACACTTTGGGAAACACTGCTCTAGAGTTAAATGGCCTGCCGATACAGGATCCAAGCTGGAATTTGGGTCCCCCTAGTACCAGCTTGGAGCAATGTTTGTGAACCAAAGCTTCATCCTACTCATTATGTTCCTGATCCATGGAGTCCAGCCTCCTAGAATGTTGGGGAGCTTGGAGAGAAGAGAGCAGATGAACATCGGTCCAAACTGCATTCCCTCTCTCTACTCATGTCGAGAGGGTCATTTCACCATGCCTGGATTTGGGCTCCCGTTTTCTCCCTTAATTTATTTCCTGCTCTTTCTCTTTTAGCTCCCGGGGTTGCTAGAGCTCCTTGTGGAATATTTCCGACGTTGCCTGATTGAGATCTTTGGCATTTTAAAGGAATATGAGGTGGGTGACCCAGGGCAGAGAACACTACTGGACCCTGGGAGATGCAGCAAGGTGTCTAGTCCAGCCCCTGTGGAGGGGGAGGATGAGGAAGACTTTCTAGGTCCTAATCTAGAAGAGAAAGAAGAGGAGGAAGTAGTTGAAAATGATGAGGAGATGGCCTTTTCAAGCAAAGACAAGGCAGCCTCAGAGAATAGTGAGGAGAAATTTATTAGTAAGTTTGACAAGCTTCCAGTAAAGATCGTGCAGAAGAATGACCCGTTTGTGGTGGACTGCTCAGATAAGCTTGGGCGTGTGCAGGAGTTTGACAGTGGCCTGCTACACTGGCGGATTGGTGGGGGGGACACCACGGAGCATATCCAGACCCACTTTGAGAGCAAGACAGAGCTGCTGCCGACCCGGCCTCATGTGCCCTGCCTACCAGTCGCCCGGAAGCATGTCACAGCAGCAGAGGGCACGTCAGGGACAACAGAACAGAAGGGCCCCCCACCTGATGGCCCTCCAGAAAAACGGATCACAGCCACTATGGATGACATGTTGTCCACCCGATCTAGCACGTTGACTGAGGAGGGAGCTAAAAGTGCAGAGGCTCCCAAGGAGAGCAGCAAGTTTCCGTTTGGCATCAGCCCAGCACAGAGCCACCGGAACATCAAGATTCTGGAGGATGAACCCCACAGTAAAGACGAGACCCCACTGTGTACCCTTCTGGACTGGCAGGATTCCCTAGCCAAGCGCTGCGTCTGTGTCTCAAATACCATCCGAAGCCTGTCATTTGTGCCAGGTAATGACTTTGAGATGTCCAAACACCCAGGGCTGCTGCTGATCCTGGGCAAGCTGATCCTTCTACATCATAAGCATCCAGAACGGAAGCAGGCACCACTAACTTATGAGAAGGAGGAGGAGCAGGACCAAGGGGTGAGCTGCAACAAAGTGGAGTGGTGGTGGGACTGCTTGGAGATGCTCCGGGAAAACACCTTGGTCACACTAGCCAACATCTCGGGGCAGTTGGACCTCTCCCCGTACCCTGAGAGCATTTGCCTGCCTGTCCTGGATGGACTCCTACACTGGGCAGTCTGCCCCTCAGCTGAAGCCCAGGACCCCTTCTCCACCCTGGGCCCCAATGCCGTCCTCTCCCCCCAGAGACTGGTCTTGGAAACGCTCAGCAAACTCAGCATCCAGGACAACAATGTGGACCTGATCCTGGCCACGCCCCCCTTCAGCCGCCTGGAGAAGTTGTACAGCACCATGGTGCGCTTCCTCAGTGACCGAAAGAACCCGGTGTGCCGGGAGATGGCCGTGGTACTGCTGGCCAACCTGGCGCAGGGAGACAGCCTGGCAGCCCGTGCCATCGCCGTGCAGAAGGGCAGCATCGGCAACCTCCTGGGCTTCCTGGAGGACAGCCTTGCGGCCACGCAGTTCCAGCAGAGCCAGGTGAGCCTGCTCCACATGCAGAACCCCCCCTTCGAGCCAACGAGTGTGGACATGATGCGGCGGGCTGCCCGGGCGCTGCTGGCCCTGGCCAAGGTGGACGAGAACCACTCAGAGTTCACGCTGTATGAGTCACGGCTGTTGGACATCTCGGTCTCCCCATTGATGAACTCATTGGTTTCACAAGTCATTTGTGATGTACTGTTTTTGATTGGCCAGTCATGACAGCCGTGGGACACCTCCCTCCCTGTGTGCGTGTGCGTGTGTGGAGAACTTAGAAACTGACTGTTGCCCTTTATTTATGCAAAACCACCTCAGAATCCAGTTTGCCCTGTGCTGTCCAGCTTCTCCCTTGGGAAAAAAAGTCTCCTATTTCTCTTTCTTCCCAGTTCCCTCACCTTTCCACCTTTCTGTTCCTTGTCCTCACTCCCTCAGGACCCTACCCTATTTGAAAAGACAAAGCTCTGCCTACATAGAAGACTTTTTTATTTTAACCAAAGTTACTGTTGTTTACAGTGAGTTTGGGGAAAAAAAATAAAATAAAAATGGCTTTCCCGGTCCTTGCATCAACGGGATGCCACATTTCATAACTGTTTTTAATGGTAAAAAAAAAAAAAAAAAAAAAGGAAAAAAAATACAAAAAAAACCCTCTGAAGGACAAAAAGGTGACTGCTGAACTGTGTGTGGTTTATTGTTGTACATTCACAATCTTGCAGAAGCCGAGAAGTTCGAAGTTGTGGACAGACCCTGTTCACTGGAGAGGCCTGTGCAGTAGAGTGTAGACCCTTTCATGTACTGTACTGTACACCTGATACTGTAAACATACTGTAATAATAATGTCTCACATGGAAACAAGAGAAAAAACCGCTGGGTCAGCAGCAAGCTGTAGTTTTTAAAAATGTTTTTAGTTAAACGTTGAGGAGAAAAAAAAAAAAAGGCTTTTCCCCCAAAGTATCATGTGTGAACCTACAACACCCTGACCTCTTTCTCTCCTCCTTGATTGTATGAATAACCCTGAGATCACCTCTTAGAACTGGTTTTAACCTTTAGCTGCAGCCACTGTGCTGCCACGTGTGTATATATATGACGTTGTACATTGCACATACCCTTGGGTCCCCACAGTTTGGTCCCCCACCCGGCTACCCCTTTATAGTATGACGAGTTAACAAGTTGGTGACCTGCACAAAGCGAGACACAGCTATTTAATCTCTTGCCAGACATCGCCCCTCTTGGCGCGATGCTGTACAGGTCTCTGTAAAAAGTCCTTGCTGTCTCAGCAGCCAATCAACTTATAGTTTATTTTTTCTGGGTTTTTGTTTTGTTTTGTTTTCTTTCTAATCGAGGTGTGAAAAAGTTCTAGGTTCAGTTGAAGTTCCTGATGAAGAAACACAATTGAGATTTTTTCAGTGATAAAATCTGCATATTTGTATTTCAAACAATGTAGCTAAAACTTGATGTAAATTCCTCCTTTTTTCCTTTTTTGGCTTAATGAATATCATTTATTCAGTATGAAATCTTTATACTATATGTTCCACGTGTTAAGAATAAATGTACATTAAATCTTGGTAAGACGTTTGTGAGGCTTTTTGTTGTTTTCAAACTATTTAAAAGTTTGACCCTCTGGGGGTGTGGTTCCTGATCTTGCAACTCTCCCTTGGTGTGCGCTCACCTCTAAAAGGTAGCATCCTGGACCTGTCATTTCTGCACATTTTACTTTACTTTCCACGGTGTAAGTTTAAATTTAAGAAAGCTGAGATTTCACCTGCAAGAGGAAGTTTTAGGCATTAAAAGCATGTTAGCTTCTTGAAATAAAGTGAGTTTAAATAGCCAAAGAAACTGATGGCCTGGCGGGTGTGGCTCAGCGCTTGAGCATTGACCCGGGAACCAAGAAGTCACTGGTTCAATTCCCAGTCAGGACACTTTAAAAAGAAAAAAAAGAGTCCTCCAAAGAAATTGATTAATACTCTAGAAGAGTGATTTTCAACTTTTCTCATCTCATGACACACAAACTAATACTAAAATTCTGCAGGATACCAAAAAATGTTTTATGCTGATCAAAAATAGGTATACTTGCTGAAACCGGTTTGGCTCAGTGGTAGAGCGTCGGTCTGTGGACTGAAAGGTCCCAGGTTCGATTCCAGTCAAGGGCATGTACATTGGTTGCGGGCACATGCCCAGTAGGGGGTGTGCAAGAGGCAGCTGGTCGATGTTTCTCGTCAACGTTTCTAGCTATCTCTCTCCCTTCTCTGTAAAAAAACCAATAAAATATATATATTTTTTAAATAGGTATACTTTTCGTTAATCCTTAACATAGTATTTTTTCCATTGACTTTTAATATATTTTTTAATATATATATTTTTAAATATATTTTATTGATTTTTTTTTACAGAGAGGAAGAGAGAGGGACAGAGAAATAGAAACATCGATGAGAGAGAGTCATCAATCAGCTGCCTCTTGTACACCCCCTACTGGGGATGTGCCCACAACCAAGGTACATGCCCTTGACCGGAATCGAACCTGGGACCTTTCAGTCTGCAGGCCGACGCTCTATCCACTGACCCAAACCAGTTTCAGCTCCATTGACTTTTAGAGGGAGAGAGACATCAATGTGAGAGTGACACATCAACTGGTTGCCTCTCACACATGGACCTGAGCTGAGAATGAAGCTGCAACCCAGATATGTGCTCTTGATGAGGAATCAAACCCGCAATCCTTTAGTGCCCAGGCCAGTGCTCTACCACTGAGCCATATTGGCCGTGGCAAAAATAGGTATACTTTTGATTCACATCTAGTGACTATTGTGTTGGCTGTTGTCATTTTTTATTTGACAATCTAAGGGAAAAGGAAGTCGGTACCTCTAATAGGTATTGTGTGTTTTAAAAATTCTTGGCACACCAGTTGAAAATCTGCTCTAGAAAGAAACATTTGGGAATAGTTGGCAAAGAGAATGATCTCTATTTTTCTTAGAAATCGTTAACAGTAAGACAACCATTTATCTGGAAGCAGCCTCCAACTTAAGCATTAATTTCTCCAGCCTGGCTCTCCCCTGATTCCAGATAAGAACATTCAGCTGCTTTCTTGCTATATCTCTGGAAGTTTAGTTTGAACATACCCAAACTAAACTGCCATCTTCCGCTAGAAATCTGCCTTTTCCATAGTTTTCTCAGTAAATGGCAATTCCATCACTTGGCCAAAATAATACTTTCATTTCCATTGACATTCTGTTAGCAGTCTTCAAAAAAATAATCCTCAACGAAACCGGTTTGGCTTAGTGGTAGAGCGTCAGTCTGCGGACTGAAAACCCAGGTTCGATTCCGGTCAAGGGCATGTACATTGGTTGCGGGCACATAGCCAGTGGGGAGTGTGCAGGAGGCAGCTGGTCGATGTTTCTCTCTCATTGATGTTTCTGACTCTGTCCCTCTCCCTTCCTCTCTGTAAAAAAATCTATAAAATATATATTTTTAAAAAATAATCCTACAACAGTACCATGCCAGTGAGGTCACTATTCTGTCTCACATTTTATAGTTCAGGAAAGTGGCTTGTATGAGCTCACACCAACCGAGGTCTCTCTGACTCGAAGATCCATAGTCTTCCTAATTCACCAGACTACCTTCTTCCTGGGTCGAAGGACAGCCAGAACTCAGCAGGTAAGATTTGTTTTTTTGTTTTAGCATGAAGTAAAATGATGCCAAGAATTTCAAACGAGTGTTTATCAAATTAAGTATGGTTGTTAACATTTGGGTCAGGGACAGGAGTAAATAATTAGTATTTCCCTATTGAGAGAAGAAGAAATAGAGATCATTGGCGAACCTTCATCCACCAAGATACCTTCCTAGGATTCTTCTGGAAAAAACTAAACGGGGAGCTTTTCATATCTCTATTTTGGTGAGCAATATTGCTAATGGCTATTTTTGCCCTGGGCCTCTTGAACTCCACTTTCTAGTGTGGAAAGTGCATTTCTGGGCTGTGTGAGGAGCATCGCCTAGGAGTTTGGTTTCCTGGGTTCCTCTCATCTGCTCTCCCGCAATGCAGGGGGAGCCGAGCCTGGTTTCCAGTGTCTGACTGGAGTTAGCACAGGCCAAGAGCTGCTAGCCACTGAGCTGTGAGTAATTTGCTTTTGAGAAGTAAATAGAACCTTGCCTGTAGAGAGCCCAGGGGTGTGGCCAGTAGATCTTTTCCCAGGCTCCTCCCTCCCCACCCCCCAAATGACCTTAACCTTCTTTCATAGCTGGAGAGCATCCAAGTCTGGCCTAAACAATACTCTCAACCTCATTGGCTCTTTTGCTTTGCAGTCAGTGCCACCCCTAAGTGGCTAAGGCCCTTCCCGCTAGGCCGCTCAGTGGGGTCAAGGTTTTCTAACTACAGAAAGGCAAACACCAAAGAAAGAGTGAAAAAATAACCTACCGTCCACGGCCTTTATAGGATCAGTGTTTGGGTTCTACGGTTGGGAGGTAGGGCAGGGCCTTAGTCCTGGAGTGGATGGGCATCTTCAAGAGAGAAAGCAGAAAACCAAAATGTGTGCTTTGGGCCACCCCAGGTTCCAGAATGGATGTAAATGTCACCTAGCATTCTTCGAAACTGCCAATTAATGCCTTTTATCCATAGTGAAAGGAAGTAGCATCAAGTTCTGGTAAGGTACAGCTGCTTGCCATCAGTCATTAGCACTGCCTACTAACAGTTGGCAATGACAGGTATCAGAGGCCTGTGTGGTCACTTGTGTCCCATAATGCCATGACCTCAAGGCCAATGTCCCAGAACAAAGCTTCTCCAATATTCAAATAGGACTGGGGTCATGGAAAGTTTAGTGTCTGGAAACTGAGCTAATACTCAGCACTGTTTCTCTGCCCAGCCTGAGGCCAAGGTGACCTCCAGATGTGGCCAGAGGAAGGCAGAGAAATGAGTGGTCCGGCTGCTTCAGGAAGGGGAGTGCTCCAGAGAGCTTCCTCCACACTTTCAGCAGAAAAGTCACTTCTCTCTTCATTCAGGAGGGTCTAACAGCCCATCCCTCCTGAGCACTTTACGCCACGCACTATGAAATCCGTGAGGGAGATAATATTTCCATGAGGACGAGAACTGTGTCTGCCTTGCTCAATGTTCACCCTCATACCCCTTCACAGAGTAGGCACTCCCATTTTGTTGAATAAATCAAACAGGTTAGCCGAAACTGGTTTGGTTCAGTGGATAGAGCATTGGTCTGCAGACTGAAAGGTCCCAGGTTCGATTCCTGGAACCCAGGAAACCAATCAAGGGCATGTATCTTGGTTGTAGGCACATCCCCGATGGGGGGTGTGCAGGAGGCAGCTGGTCAATGTTTCTCTCTCATCAATGTTTCTAGCTCTCTATCCTTATCCCTCCTATTAATAATAATAATAATAATAATAATAAAATATATATATTTTTTAAATCAAATAGGTAAGAGAGGAATTTAGTGGAGGAAAGAGTAATTAGGAGTTGGTGAGCCTTATGTGGTATTCTTGGTATATCCCATACAGCCTTAGTCAAGTGGAAAAAAAGAAGAAAGGGAAAGAGGTAAACCTGAGAAAAATTTAAATAGTATAGAATAGAAAAAAACAACCACCTAGGAAGCTAGAAACCGAATTTTAAGTCCCACCTCTGCCACTAGCTGTGTAACTTCAGGCCAGTCACTTCCCCTGAGTCTTTGTTTCTGCATCCAATAAACTATAGGTTAAACTATCAGGTTAAACAAATGGATTTGTTCACCATAACTTTATTGAGCACATACAATGTGCAAAGAAAGTACTACTCTAAGTGCTGCTAATACTTTGAACAAGGCCCCCACTCTCACAAAGCTTACTTTCCATAACAGGAAAACAGATGCTGAGTAAAATTCATGTACAGGACCATCAAGTGGTGATAAGTACTATAAAGAATATAGAACACACCCTAGCTGGTTGGGCTCAGTGGTTAGAGTGCCAGCCTGCAGTCTAAAGGGTTGTGGGGTTGATTTCCAGCAAGAGCACGTATCTCGGTTGCGGATTCTGGGGTACATGGGGGAGGCAATTATCGATAATTGATGCGCTTCTCTCACATCTCTCTCCCTCCCACTCTCTCTAAAAACCAATAGGAAAAAATATCCTCAGGTAAAGAAGGTTAACAAACAAAACAAGAAAACAGAACCGGGCTGTGATTGTGGCTGGACAGTCGAGGGAAGGCCTCTGAGGAGATGACATTCGCTGACATCTGGATGCAGTGGGTTTGCCGAAAGGCAGTCTGGTGGGGAAGGGTTCAGGCAGAGGAAATGGCCTGAGCAGAGCCAGGCAAGTTAAAAAACCAGAAATGTCACTTCCATTCCAGGATTCTAGAAACAGAGATGTATTGTTTAGGTGAGGGATGTGTGTTATGAAGTTGTTTCTTGGTGGTGTACAATCTCTGCTGCTTCATGGAAGCGGCTGGGTGGTGTAGTCATTCTGAGCCCTGGGATCCCTCTCTGTCTCCCTGGCTCTCCCACAGTGCTGCTCACTCAGCTGGTTCAGTGCAGATGCAGCCACCATTTTAGCTGCCGACTCTAAAGCAGACAAGGTAGAGTTGCCTCTTCCACTACTTACTCACAGCCTTTGGAGGCTGAGAACCCCCTCCCATCCCACCCAGTCTTCTGTTCTGACAAGCAGGGGCTTTGAGAGCATGAGATTCAGCTTCCTTGTTTTCCTGTCGGAGCAGGAGCCAGAAAATGAAACAGGAAATAGAGCAGAAGAGGAGGGGGGTGGGTAGCAAAGAAGGGAAAGAAGGAGAAATCGCAGGGAAGTAGAACAGAAGATCTGGACAAAGTTCTATCTCTGAAGGGTGACAGATGAGTTTTTAGTTAACATTTTTACAGTCTGCAGTAAAAGAGACTCGTGCCCTTTTTTTAGAAAACAAAACAAAACATTTTTATTGATTTCAGAGAAGGGAGCAGGAAAGAAACAGAAACATCAATGATGGAAGAGAATCGTCGATGGGCTGCCTCCTGCACACCCCCTACTGGGGATAAGGCCTGCAACCCAGACATGTGCCCTGACGGGGGAATTAAACCTTGACCTTCTGGTTCTTAGGCTGACATCAGCCACTGAGCCACACTGGTCAGACCAAGGTTTTATTTTATTTTTACTTCTCCTTGCTCTTATGAGCATTTGTAGCGTCAGGGGATCCAGAGAGGTTGAGTGACAGGCCTGGGGTCCCACAGCCATTTCAAAGCAGAGCTGGGGCTGGGCTCCTTGACTTGGGGACTCTGTCTTTCACCCAAGACTCTGCCTCCAGCTCTTCCCTGTCCTGTCCTCCGTTGGGAGGAGGTGGATCCCCTGAAGTGCCCTGACCTGAATCAAACTGTGACCTGGTCAACCACGGAGCCACACAGGCCAGGGGAAACCACTGTCCTTTTCACAAGTAGATTTTTGAGGGAATTCAACGTGGGCAGAGGGAAACTTTGAATGCATTTCTTTTCCCCATGTGAATTCACAAAGCAAGGGCAGTTCGTTTCTGTTTTGTCTTTGCAAGCAGAGTGCTGCTTGGAGCCCCACAGGCTTCTGGAGTCTCCAGCCATAACCAAGTCACAAAGTTTCCGGAGCTGAGAACCAGTGTCTGCCACTAAAAAGTCTTCTCAACTCCATGTCCCCTTCTCCTCTAACGAAATGGGGTTTATATTTTATCCACCTTACACACAACAAATACCTAGAAGGGTTAGTTGAGGTCTCGGGGCCTGAAATGACTTACAAAGAACCAAGAGATGCAGTCCCTGGCCAGCACAGCCCGGATCTGGGCTAGTCTGCCTGAGAGCCGGCAACCATGGCCTTTGTTCGCAGCCACAGGAGAGGCTGGGGCTGCAGATAAACCCCTCCCTCGCCGGGGCTGCGGCCAGAGGCTCACCCGGCCCGGCTGCCTTCCGAGGGCTGATAACTGAAACCGCAGAGGCTTTGGGATCCTGAGAAACGAGAAATCGACCAACGGAGAAGGATTTATTATCTGCTTCCTTTAAGCAGGGCGCTAAGTTGTTCTAACAGTTTCCGTTACAGGGGTG
This sequence comes from Pipistrellus kuhlii, assembly GCF_014108245.1. Taxonomy (NCBI): domain Eukaryota; kingdom Metazoa; phylum Chordata; class Mammalia; order Chiroptera; family Vespertilionidae; genus Pipistrellus; species Pipistrellus kuhlii. The sequence goes on along the minus strand of NW_023425515.1, from coordinate 180,422,271 downwards.
CCCGCCGGCCGCTCCTCCCCAACAGACGGTTGTGTCGAGTCGGCTTTTTTTCTTCTCCTTTTTTGGCCCCACTTCCTATGAGAGCAACTGCTTGAATGAGGAAGAAGGGAGTCCTGGGGGAGGGCGTGGGGGAGGGGGGCTGTTCTCTGAAGTTCCCTTCTCCGTCCTCGCCAGCCGCCTGAGGTGGGGCCTGGACAGAACAGAAGGTCCCTGTAGCTGGAGGAGTTGAAAGTCGAGGGGATCCCCCACTTTCTTCACACCCAAGACGCAGGGGGCCGCCCCTGGCCACAGAAACCCCGAGAAGGCGTTTCTCTCCATTCGGAGAACATGTACTGGGCGCCGGGCCCCGGGCTGAGCGGTTGCCGCCACACGGCAGGGAAAGTGCTGCTCGGGCTTCGGTGAAGAGAGGCCGCGGGGCAGCCCCGACTCCGGAGCCTCGCGCACCCCGGAGGCTCAGTGATGTGATGTCTGCGGGTGGCGCTGGGGCGAGAACCCGCCCCCGAGACGGCTGCCCCGGGGGCCGAGTGAAGGCGGGGGAGGGGGCCGAGGACGGGGCAGTGCGGCGGGAAGCCTCCAGGTGTCACCGGGGCGGGAAGGTGCGAGACCGAGGGCTCGGAGCGGCGGGGCTCGGCGTCCCCGCCCCGCAGGCCCGGAGTCATCATGGCCGCCGCGGAGGGGGCGGGGCAGCGCCGGGCGGGGCCGCCGCCGCGGAGCCAGTGCGCAGGCGCGGCCGCTGGGGCCCCGGATGGAGGCGCGGAGGTGCGGACCCCGTCTGGGAGGTCGAGGCGGGCTGACGCCGGGGACTCGGCGCCGGCGTGGGAGCCCGAGAGTTCTTGGGGGAGGGAAGTTGTGAAACGGGGGGTGGAGGGAAGCGAGGCGGAGGCCGCCGAGAAGCGGGAGCCCCGCCCCTCCGCCATAGCGGCCTCGGGGCGCCGCCTCTTCCTCTCCAGTCTCCCGCCCTCCCCTACCTTCCGGCCCCGCGGCCCGGCCCGCCGCCCCCTCGGAAACACCCCTTCGCCCTTTGGGGAGAGGAGATCCCCGGGGCCAGCGGGGGGCTGTGTCTGAGAGAAGCGGGCTAGCCGCGGCTCGCGACGGCCAGCGAGGCCCCGGGCCTGGAGGACCCCCGTGACAGCCATTCCCCACCCACACAGGATGGCGTCTCCCCCAGAGCCAAGGTTCCAGTGCAGCGGCTCCCTGTTTCCTCAGGCCTCCCTCGCTCAGCTCACCCGGCGGGAGCTCGCGCCGTCCTCGGACAGACCGGGCGGGGCTGGGGAGACCTGGGCTGAAATCCTGTCCTAGGAAGAGCGCGTCCCCTCTGGCCCGTGTGAGGCCTGCTAGGAGGACCATGAGGTTTCAGAGTGTAAGAATGAAAGAAAAGGACGTTCTCTTTAAATACAGACTTTAGTGTGCCGCTTGCCCCCAGTGAGCCTCAGTTTCCACATCTATAAAAATGGCGACGGTAATTACACTGGCCTCACAGGGTTTAATGAGATCTCTGATGTAGAAACCGGGGAGGTTTTTATTACTCACCTCGGGGGCATATGTATCTCATGGGAAAATGGGAGCAAAACGAGTAGCTCTCTGTCCGGACAGCTCAGAGAGAGTGACTTGGCGAAGGGTTTGCTGGGAAGGGAGGGTGGCAATTAGCTGAGAGGGAGCACTCACTGGCTTTGTTTTGTTTTCACTTGGTTTGCCTGGAAATTAGGGCTGCAAGTCTCCCGTGGTCGCTGGGGCTAGAGCTTGACTCGAGAGAGGAAGGAAGAATGGCGGCCTGGTGAAGAGGCAGAGGTGGGTTAAGTGCTTTTCTGTTCCTAACTTCTCTTCTGCATGTGGGTGGGAACGGAAGAAGGGCAAAAAGTGAATTCAGGCAAGGGTAGAGAACCAGTGGACCGTGTGAGGTTTGATGGTGCCTGTTTCTGCGATTTCTCTCGATTCAGCGAGTCAGATGTTGGAAATGTTGGATAGAGTCACAAACTGCCTCTTTGGGGTTTTCCGAAGCTTGCCTTTGAACTGAATTTTGATGAGCAAACCGGTGTGGTGTTGGTGGCCCCTCCCTTCCTCTTGGCTTCCTGGTAAAGGAGTAAGCAGTAGGCGCCCCCTTGTGCCGAGGATAGGTACTGTTGCTATTGGCCAATCTTGCTTCCATTATGGAGACATTTTATTTTTCTACTAGAGGCCCAGTGCACGAAATTTGTGCGTGAGGGGTGGCCCTCAGTCTGGGAGCCCTCTGGGGATGACCCACTGAGGAGAGTGGGCCTAAGATGGCAGTCAGACTTCCTTAGTGCTGCCGTGGAGGCGGGAGAGGCTTCCTGCATTGAGCCTCTTCCCTCTGGTGGTTAGTGTGCATCATACTGGCCAGTCTTTCCACTGTTCGGTCGATTTGCATATTATCCTTTTATTATATAGAACTAGAGACCTGTGGGGTCCCTCAGCCTGGCCTGTACCCTCTCACAATCTGGGACCCCTCTGCAGATATCAGACTGCCAGTTTCTGCCTGATCCCAGCAGGCCAGTCTGAAGGACCACCCGAGCACGAATCTGCACCGGGCCGCTAGTATCCATATAAGATCTTTGGTTAATCTCTTCCCACCCTCTCGGCTCCTCCCTTCCCTCTGAGATTCATCAGTCTGTTCCACGTTTCCATGCCTGTGCGTTGAGTGTCTGCCCACTATGGTCAGTGTGTGTCATAGCTACTGGTCCAGTGGTCACTTAGGCTATTAGATATGTAGACAGCTTCTCATGACTTTGTAGTCTTGCTCTTAACACGAGTATGGTGAGAGGAATACTTGGAGCAGTGATTTTTATACCCAGAGTCAATGAACTGGTAATGACACATCCTGTGCTTGCCACTTACACTTAATCGGAACACAGGCTTAAAATAGTCTATTTGTATGCTAGGCCCTGAGGATATAGTTGTGAACCCTTAAGGTAGACACCCCCTACCCTCCCAAGCAACTTATTTAAGCAAGAGCACTAAGACCACATGTCAGAGTACAATGAAAGCATATCACATAGTCTGATGAATTCCAGACAAGGGATACCTGAAGGCTTGGTAGGTATTAGCCATATAAGAGAAGAAAGAAAAATATTCCAGTCCTCCCTGTTAGTTTTTCAATTTAAATTTTTTTTTTTTTTTTTTTTTTTAGGGATAGAACCCTAGCATACGTCAGGAACTCAGTGGATGTTTGTGGGGTGGAACTGGGGCAAGAACACCAAATCAGGGACTTGTATCTGATATTCTTGCCCTTCTTTCTGATTTCCCAGACTTGTTCTGTGAGAGCCATTGCTACTTCTTTTAGCCCAAGAGACTGTGTGGTGTATTATTTTTTTAATAATAAAAATCCTTGAAGTGCATTCCTTGCCTCAAAATGGCTTTGCAGCTGTTTATATGTTGCTGCCATTCCGACAAAGAAAGGCGAAATACGTTTCCTCTGTCTCTAGTAGTCAGCTCTGTCTTCCCCCTGAGTTTGTGTTAGCAATGTAAGCTGGTTTAAGTCCTCCCGAGTGGCGGTTTTCTTTTCCTTCTCCACTTACTTTAACAGACCAGCTGAACACACATCAGAGAGCTGAGCTGAAGTGTGTAGTCATTATGGTCTTCCAGTGCAGTTCTAGGCCCCATTTTTGGGACTCTGGTTTGGGCCCTCGTTTATTATTCTGGGCAAGAGGCAAAGGGCACACACCAAATAGCACCAACCACAAGACAACGAAGTAGTCCTTCTTCACACTTGAGTCCATTTCACCATCATGACAGTTTTGTGAGATGGGCAAAATAATCTGGTCTCATTGTTTACATAAAGAACCGAGGTTCAGAAGGACTAAATGAGAATTTGTGAGTGACAGAGCCCGGACCTGAACTTAGGTCCTGCATATTGTGTGGGGAAGGGAGGCATGCAACAAAGCTTTATTTTTTATTATTGTTTTTTAAATATATTTTATTGATTTATTTTATTTTATTTATTTTATTATTTTTTTTATTTTTTTTACAGAGAGGAAGGGAGAGAGATAGAGAGTTAGAAACATCAATGAGAGCGAGACATCGATCAGCTGCCCCCTGCACATCCCCCCACTGGGGATGTGCCTGCAACCAAGGTACATGCCCCTGACTGGAATCAAACCTGGGACCTTTCAGTCCTCAGTACGATGCTCTATCCATTGAGCCAAACCGGTCTCGGCACAACAAGCTTTTTAAAGATTTGCTGCGAGCCCTAGCTTTTTTGGCTCACTGGTTAAAATGTTGGCCCCGGGAGACTGAAGAGTCCCCGATTCCTTTCCTGTCAAAGGACGGGAATGAGTGCAAGGCAACCAACCGATGTGTCTCAGTCTCTTCCCCTCCTTTCCATTCTCTCTCTAAAAAGAAGAAAGAAATCAATGGTAAAACCATGCTTGGGTGAGGATTAATAACAAACAAACAAAAAGATTTGCTGTGAATTTAGATTTCAGATTTCATGCCTATGAGTGGAATTTTCCCAACAAGAATTCAGTGTTTCAGAATGACGTCTGCCTTCACGAGGCTTTTCCCTCATTTGGGAAGTTAAGTGGTCAAATTTGACTAGTAATGCTGAAGGGGGTAGTCTTCTGTGGAGAACGCTTTTAAGAATTTACTTTCAGCCCACGTGACATTTCCTTCTTGGGTTTTGGAGTTTAGAAGCCTAAGGGAGCTCAGTCCTGGATTCCTGTGGTGAGAGGATGTGGCCCCTGGACCCGTCCCGGAGAGAGGTGCTGAGGTTTGCGGTCAGCTGCCGGGTCCTGACTCTGGTGCTGCAGGTCAGTCTCTGATCTTTTGTGCTGAACATGCCGTTGCCACGTGACTGGGCCAGACACTAAGAATAGTCCCCATCTTTCCACCTCTGAGGTGTGCCCCTCCAGGTGGCGGAACCATAGACACTGAGACTTCATGGCTGGAAAATGGGCAAGACTTTTAGAAATGGTCTTGAATCCCTTGTCTTACTCATGAACAGCAGAGGCCCAGAAAGTTTAAAGAGCTTCCCTAAAGTCATACACGTTAGAGAAGGGCTAGAATCAGAACCCAGGTTTTCTAGCTCCTTCCAGCAGGCCATGATGTTCTGTACCCAGAGGTGACAGGGTGTGACAACTCAAAGCATTGGCCTGGATCCCCTGAGCAGGAGACTGAGCACTGTGTCAGTCAGTTGAATGGGAAAGAGGTGGAATGTCCTGAGACCATCTGTGTGTATTCGTTTAGTCAGTAGTGTCTCCTGCTCTTTGTCTCCCCTTGCTGTCTCACCCACACACAGCCCTCAGAATGCATTCACTTTGGCAAAACTCCCTTCCCCCTCCAAGGCTGTCCTTATACATATTTTAATTGCTTTTCATATATGTATGCGTTAAATGCAGTGCCTAGCACAATGCCCAATGTTTAATAGGTCCTTAGTATGTGTTGGTAAATGTAGTCAACATCTTAGGTATGTTGTTATATGAGCATAATTATTGTATGTGTATCTTTTATCACAAGTTTCATTCTCTCTGAGGTTCAGCGAGTTCCTTTGTGGAAATCCCCTTTTCTCTTTTCTCCCTTACTATAGGAGGCACAGTAGGCTCTGCTGGCTTCCAAGTTTAGTTAAAAGTCTTGCCAGAACCAGTTTGGCTCAGTGGATAGAGCGTCGGCCTGCGGACTGAAAGGTCCCGGGTTCGAGTCCAGTCAAGGACATGTACCTTGGTTTTGGGCACATCCCCAATGGGGGGTGGGGGGTGCAAGAAACAGATGATTCTCTCTCATCGATGTTTCTAGCTCTCTCTCCCTCTCTCTTCCGCTCTGTAAAAAAAAATCAATAAAATATATTTTAAAAAAGAATATATTAAAAAAAAAAAAAAAAAGTGTCTTCAACATGGAGACTCGGGCTGTTTTCACTATTAGAAATGGCCTGATTACCAAAAAAACTGACCAAAACAAGAAAGAGCCTTAAAAGTGGGGTTGTACTCCTGGTGCCAGGCTGGAGAAACTGACTCAGTGATAGCTTGGAACCAGTATTAGCTGAGTGATTGGCAGAACCAAAGGAGCAATACTGTGAATTGGCATCTGGGATAGGAAACCAGTACAGCTGGGTTCTAATTCAGTTGATTTGGAATCAAGGATGTTTTGTAAACTGTTCGCTCAATCACCAAAAGTTTATTTAGTACCTACTCTGTTCCACGAACTGCGCTAGGTGGCGAGTATAAAAGTAATGGTGTCTTTTCCCTAAGTAACTGACAATCTAATTGGGCAAAAAGATATTTAACAATATGCTATTTTGTTCTTTCTCCCACTGCCAACCCTTCTAGTTTTAAAGGTAATGCCATCAGAATATATTGCCAATTACCCTTCATTGTTGCTGTCATCTGTGGTTTTTTTAAAAAATATGTTTTTATTGATTTCGGAGAGGCAGGGAGAGGGAGAGATAGAAACATCAATAATGAGAGAGAATCATTGACCGGCTGCCTCCTGCACACCCCCCACTGGGGATTGAGCCCACAACCCAGGCATGTGCCATTGACCGAATCGAAACCAGGATCCTTCAGTTTGCAGGCAGACGCTCTATCCACTGCCCCAAACTGAGTATGGCTGTCATCTGTGTTAATGACAGCTCATTCCTCATTCCTTGAAGGTTTTCGCTTCTGATTCAGTTTCTCTTTCCAACACAACTATTGATTTCTTGATGGTTTGAATATTAATAAGACTAATACACCTGACCATTATCTCCTATCATTTCAGCTCACTTTCTGTAGTATCCCAGCTCTAATGATTCTTCTAACCCCTCAGGATTTATAATCCATTGATCCTACCACTTTTCATTGACTCTCACCCATCTCAAGGATTCAGCTCCACTTTTTACCTGGCTTGGATCACATGTTTCATCATGCATAGCCACACAACTCACTAACTCCGTACTCTGTATGTCCAACCTTGGTTAAATTCAGTTCTCTGTCATACCATGCTTGCATCTGCACAGAGTAAAACACACAACTGTAGTAACTAGTTTCCTTTTATTCAAGATCATTAATCCAATTGAGTCCTTAATGCTACCTGTCAATGTTAGTGTATTTCTCTTGTCCATCCACTGCACCCCTATAATCTTCCTTTCCCTTCTCCTTCCCCCACATTGTCATTCTCCTACTACCCCATTTCTCTGCTCGCCTTTACAGGAAATCTCCTCCAAATAATTGTCTTATGCACTATCTCCCTTCTTCCCTTCGCTGTTGAACCCAGTCTAGGCATTCTTCTCTCTCCTCCACCCCACTGAAATAGCTCTTGTCAAAGTCACCATTGACCTTCACATTGCTAAATCTACTGGTCAGTTTTCAGTTCCCATCTTATTTGATTTATTGACAGCATTTAACAAAGCTGATCACTCCCTTGCTTCACTTAGATCTAAGACACCATACTCTCCTATTTCCCCCCTACCTCACTGACTGTTTATTCTTTCTTGTGTGTGATTTTAAAAGCACATTTATTAGAGCTGGGGACAGTTAAACAAGGAAGAGCTTAGAATAGAAGAAGCAACTTTTCTATCCTAGGTAGGGCTGCTTAGCTCTCTAGACATGCTATAGAAAAGAAATGAGTCTAGGCGGAACTGCTTTGGCTCACTGAGAAATCAGAGAAAAGGGGAAATTGGAAACAATGAGGGTGAGTCCAGGACGAGCTGCCCGCTGCCCACGGTTCCCCTGGTTGCAAGTCTCCTGCGGTCCCTTAGAGTTTAGGAGATCCATGCCGGAAAGGGAAGAAGAAGGGAAAGGAAGAGTGTAGGGGTGCTCTCGGGAGGAGGAGTGTGCCTGACTGTTCTTTATCTTCACTGTTGGATCCTCACCCCCTTTCAAGTCACTAAATGTTGATGTGACCAGGGACCAGTCTTTGGAGCTCTATCTGTATGTCCTAGTGCTCGCATTCAGCCCCATACATTTAAATACTGCCCATTACTTATGACTCCCAAATTTATATCTCTAGCCCTGATCATTCTTCTGACCTTCAGACTCATATATCTCACTGCCTCATTGACCTCTGCACTGGAATGTCCAACTCAGATTTAACCAGTCCAAAACTGACTGATTCCCCCCAAACAAATCTGTTCTTAATTTTATTAAATAGTAATTATTTTCGTCTAGTTGTTCAACCAAACTCCTGGTTCTTCTTCATCCCACAGGCTCTCTTCAATGCCTTCATCCCAGATCACCGTGCAGAAGCCTTCTCTCCTCCTCGCCTTGCTCCCTCAGGCTCTGCAGACCAACTCATGGAAGGTCTTCTGGGCGGCCTGTCTCGCTGGGATGCTGAGCACTTTCTGTTCATTGCTGAGCATGGCTACCTGTATGAGCACAACTTTGCCTTCTTCCCTGGTTTCCCCCTGACCCTATTGGTGGGGACTGAATTGCTGAGACCCCTGCGGGGGTTACTGAGCCTGCGGAGTTGCCTGTTAATCTCGGTAGCATTGCTCAATTCCTTGTTCTCCATCCTGGCTGCGGTTGCCCTTCACGACCTGGGCTGTCTGGTGTTGCACTGTCCCCGCCAGGCCTTTTACGCAGCACTGCTTTTCTGCCTCAGCCCTGCCAATGTCTTCCTGGCTGCCGGCTACTCAGAAGCTTTGTTTGCCCTCCTGACATTCACCGCCATGGGGCAGCTGGAAAGGGGCCGGAGCTGGACTAGCGGACTCCTCTTTGCCCTCGCTACTGGGGTACGCTCCAACGGGCTGGTGAGCATTGGCTTCCTTGTGCATTCTCAGTGCCGAGGCTTCTTCTCTTCTTTCCTGGTGCGGAATCCTCTGAGACAGCTCTTGAAGCTCATGGGCTCTGTGCTCCTGTCTGTGCTCACCCTTGGGCTTCCTTTCGCCCTCTTTCAGTATTATGCCTACACCCAGTTCTGTCTGCCAGGCTCAGCCCACTCCATTCCTGAGCCCTTGCTGCAGTTAGCTGTGGACAAGGGCTACCGGATTGCAGAGGGAAACGAACCTCGCTGGTGCTCCTGGGAACTTCCTCTGATATACAGCTATATTCAGGATGTCTACTGGAATGTTGGCTTTCTGAGATACTATGAGCTTAAGCAGGTGCCCAATTTCCTGCTGGCTGCACCAGTGGCTATCCTGGTTACCTGGGCAACGTGGACATATGTGACCACCCACCCTTGGCTCTGCCTTACACTTGGGATGCGAAGGAGCAAGAGCGATGAGACTCTGGAGAAGCCGGATCCCGGATTCCTCAGTCCTCGGGTGTTTGTGTACCTGGTTCACGCTGCAGCGCTGCTGCTGTTTGGCAGTCTGTGCATGCACGTTCAGGTGAGTGGACTCCTGGCTGGGAAAGGATGTGAATTCAGACAGAATCCCTGGGCCAGGAACCGGGAAGACAGCTAACTTCTCCCATCTGAGTGAACCGTACCTGGTTTGTTTATTCACCAACTATGTGAGGGCTTTGTTTGTGTTAGACCCTGTCAGACCACTGAAGATGGAACATGAATAAGATAAGATTGCTGTTCTAATGCGTCTTGTGTTATAAATGGGAGACAGACATTGAACAGGTAAAATTATAGGGCAGTGGATGGGAGAGAATTTGCTGTTTTGAGATAAAGTATTGTGGGAAGCACAGAGGAAATAAGTAGCTGACTGAAGGAGGGTGTCATAGTTAGGCCAGGTTGTAAAGAATAAGAAGAAATTCCATTTAAGAAGCAAAGAAAGAATATTCTGGGCAAATGAAGGGTGTGTGCAAAGATATGAGAGTTGTAAGAGGACCTGATTTGACTGAGATAGAAGAATGGGCACAAGGAATACATCTGGGACCTTCCCCTGATACACAGTTATACCCGGAATGTCAGCTTGAGAGTTGGCTCTCAGGTACTCAGTGGGTGCTCAGTTTTCAGAGGAGACATCTTGTGCAATCAGTGTTCAGGGTGGTAGTGTAATATAAAGGGATGGGAAAGGTTTGATCATTAATCCCATTTCTTTTTTTTCTTTTCTTTTTTTTAATCCTCACTCGATATTTTTTCATTGATTTTTAGAGAGTGGAAGAAAGGGAGAGACAGAGAGAAACATCGATGTGAGAGAGACACATCTTTTGGTTGCCTCCTGCATGTACGCCCCCCAGGGCTGGGGGACCTGCAGCCACGGTACGTGCCCTTGACTGGGATTGAGCCCAGGACGCTTCAGTCTGTGGGCCGACACTCCATCTACTGAGCCAAAATGGTTAAGGCAATTTCATCTTTTTTGTTTCTGGCTGTGGCTCCAGTTTCAACTTAACTCTGAGGAAGTCTTCTTGTCTCCATGCTGGCCTCTCCTTAGCAGTTTCTGCCTCTTGGAGGCACACTTTGGCCGTTTGTAAAGTTCTCTGAACTGTGTGAATAAGAGGCAGAGGGGAAACAGAAAATAGCATTTTCTGTGTTTGTAGCTGGATTAGCTAGTAGAGGGAATGCCAGCAAACGTTAGCATTTCCAGGTAGATGAGGGAGGCCATTTGGCTCTGAACGCCCCTAAAAGGGAGAATGTTAAACCATAGTATCCTCTGCCCCCTTTCCCTCTGCTTTGTATCCCCATGGGATGAGGGAACCACCTTACATTCCAAAGCTCCACATCACAGCCTAGAGTTTAGAGACCAAGCCCTAAGTTATCATTGAACCCCTAAAAGGTGTTGTTTTTTTATTGTTTTTTTTATTTTTATTGATTAACTCATTATTTGTGGTAATTAGTTTAGCTATCTTCATTTGTAACATTGAGGTCACCTGGCTGGTATCATGCACAGCTTTATAAGGCATATCCTAAGCTATACTAAATTTTATATCCAATGTAATACATTTCTAGTCATGGGGTTATAGTTCACCCAGCAGCAGGCAAGCCCCAGGCTGGTCCAATTTCAGGCAGTGACATTCCAATAAATGTGTGGGTTTCCCCCTGTTATGATTTCCAGGTTCTCACCAGGTTTTTGGGGTCCTCCACTCCTGTCGTGTACTGGTTTCCAGCTTACTTGCTTCAGCATCAGGAGCCACTGCTGAGGTCTCTAGAGACTGTGCCTTGGAAGCCTCTTGCAGAAGACTCTCCACCAGGACACAACGTCCCCAGAAACGCTATCATTGGACTTTTGTACAACTGGAAAGCCTGTTCTCCAGTCACACGGTGCATTCTCGGCTACTTCCTGACTTACTGGCTCCTGGGACTACTTCTGCATTGCAACTTCCTGCCTTGGACATGACCTGGAGTCTCAGGGGACAGACTGGAAGCCAACTTAACCAGGAATCTGAAAGAACAAATATAAAAACACTGCCTGCACTGCCTTCGGATCCTTACTCTGTCTGTGGGCCAACACTCCGTCTACTGAGCCACTCCAACCTTCTCTATTTGAAGGTTGGTTAGGAGCGGGAACAATACGAGCCACTGGAGATCCCCTATGGTCCTGGCTTTGGGAAATTTTAGAATAGTAACTATTTTTGCTGAAAGTAAAAAAATAATATTCCAATTCTAAAGTATAAAAGTTACATTTAAAAATAATAATAATAAATAAAGTATACCTGGATTTGTCTCTTCAACCAAGAACAGCAGAAATAGTTTTAAATTTACCACTGACCCACATGTAATTTTGTTGTTGTTAATCCTCACTTAAGGATATTTTCCATTGATTTTTAAAAATATATATTTTATTGATTTTGTACAGAGAGGAAGGGAGAGAGACAGAGAGTTAGAAACATCGATGAGAGAGAAACATCGATCAGCTGCCTCTTGCACACCCCCTACTGGGGATATGCCCGCAACCAAGGTACATGCCCTTGACTGGAATCGAACCCGGGACCTTTCAGTCCCCAAGCTGACGCTCTATCCATTGAGCCATACAGGTTTCGGCTCCATTGATTTTTTTTTTTTTTTTTAATATATCTTTTTATTGATTTGGGAGAAGGAGGGATAGAAACATCAATGATGTGAGAGAATCACTGATTGGCTGCCTCCTGCATGCTCCCCCTACTGGGGATCGAGCCTAGAACCCTTCAGTATGCAGGCTGATGTCCTATCCACTGAACCAAACTGGATAGGGTTCCATTGATTTTTGTAGAGTGGAAGGGAGGGAAAGAGGAGAGAGGGAGAGAGAGAAAGATCCATGTGAAAGAAATACATTAATCAGATGTTTCCTGCATACCTGCATAAGCCCCAACCGGGGTCAGGGATCAAACCTGCACCCCAGGTGATGGAACCTGCTACCCTTTGGTGTTTGGGGAAGGGAGGAGGGAGATGGAGGACGCTCTAACAATTTAGCAAACTGGCCAGGACCCACATGTAAATTATTTAAATGTAAATTTCATCATCCCTGACTGGGTAGCTCAGGAACATCGCCCAATGCACCAAGGTTACGGGTTCCATCCCCAGTCAGAGCACATGCAAGAATGAATGAGCCTTAACTATTTGGCTCAGTGGATAGAGTGTTGGTCCGTGCACTGAAAGGTCCAAGGTTCAATTCTGGTCAAGGGCATGTACCTTGGTTGCAGGCTCAATTCCCAGTAGGGGCTGTGCAGGAGGAGGCAGCTGATCCATGTTTCTCTCTCATCCATGTTTCTATCTCTTCCTCTGTAAAAATCAACAGAATTTGCTAAGACCGGTTTGGCTCAGTGGATAGAGCGTCGGCCTGTGGACTCAAGGGTACCGGGTTCGATTCCGGTCAAAGGCATGTACCTTGGTTGTGGGCACATCCCCTGTGGGGGGTGTGCAGGAGGCAGCTGATCGATGTTTCTAACTCTATCTCTCTCCCTTCCTCTATGTAAAAAAATCAATAATATATATTTTTTTAAATCAACAGAATTTTTTAAAAAAGGATCAGCTTTATCTAATGAGTGCATAGATAGGTGAAATAACAAATCAATGTTTCTCAAAATAAATAAATATAAATTTCATCAAAAGCTCTAGCTAATAGGCTGCTGATAGTCCTCAGGTGATGGCAGAGGCCTGAACAGTGTCATGGCAGTAGTAAGTAAAGTAGAACCTTCTTTTCTAATTGGGACATTGTTTCTGATGATTTTTTTGATTCATTTATTTATATGGAAAGTCTTACAGAGATATGCAAATTAACTTTTGGTTAAAGGAGCAATCAGTTAACTTTTTTTTTTTTTTTAATATATTTTATTGATTTTTTACAGAGAGGAAGGGAGAGAGATAGAGAGCTAGAAACATCAATGAGAGAAAATCGACCAGCTGGGGATGTGCCCACAACCAATGTACATGCCCCTGACCGGAATCGAACCTGGGACCCTTCAGTCCGCAGACCGACGCTCTACCACTGAGCCAAACCGGTTTCGGCATCAATCAGTTAACTTTTAAAAAAACAATGCAAATTATTGGGGTTGTGGGGGTGGGGAGTCATAGTAAGAAAAGCATTGCACAAGGAAGCAGCAGACCTGGATTCTAGACCTCCCATATCCACTATGTGACCTTGGGAGAGTTTTCAGAGCCTTAGCATCTCTTCTGAAACTAGAGGAAATGATACCCATAGGGGAAGTTGGGGGTGGAGGGGGTGGTATTAATCTCTTATAGGTCCCTTTCTCTAAGATCTTAAGAACTGCCTTAAACAATGGAATTATCCCAATCTAAACACTTATATAGAGGCTCAAAAGTGATTTTAGGAGAAAATAGTTCTGCTTTCAGCTCTTAGAAGGAACTCTCCCCCTCTTTGGGTGCAAGAGGAGTAACTTAAGTGACCTTTTCTTAGAGGGAAAGCAGTGGTACCTGGTAAATAGGCTCCTTGTTCTGCATAGGTAAACCAGTGCCAGGCAATAAACGGCCAAAGTGGTGACTGGTTTGCCTGCCATGCCCAAGTACCTGTGCTTGCCTGATGGGTGGGCATGGGTCAGAGGAGCCAACAAGACAGCATGAGCTGATAATTTGTAGGTTGAATGAAAGGGTATCTGACGCCTCATTTGGTTATGAGCCCGTCACTCGAATGGGAGTAAGGTCATTGACCCCTGTGGAGCTATTTCTGCCCATTCTTTGAGCTAAAATAAGAGGCTCTGCATCATCACCATTCATTCCCCGTTTGAGTGAAAAATTCTAACAAGCAGAAACTTCAAAATAAATGGTTAATCATAAGCAGCTCTGGAGAGCCCTGAGAACTGGAATTCTGACACGCTCCTTTTGACCATGACAGAAAGCTAAACTTGCCAGCTGAAAGGAAGCTCCTGGCTGAGCCCCAGCACCCTCTGTTGGAGCTTCCAGTCAGCCTGGCCAATAAGCATTTCCCATCCATTACCCCAGCTTTAGCACAGCTGAGAGAATTTGGTCCAGAGTCAAATGCTTCTGAAAATGTACACACAGATTGGGGCAGCCCTCTGCCTTCTGCCAAGACACCGAGTGCCCTTCTTGGCAAAAGATCATCCCTGCCTTAGTGTCCTTCCAGTTGGCAGGAATTGTGCCCTCCCACCTCATCAACAGCTGCAAACCCAGGGACTTCCACTCTGTGCAGGAAGAACCGCGGTCCTGTTTCAGCTCTTCATTGCAGAGGTAGGAGCGCGAGGCTCTGCTCTCACGCAGTCTCTTCTTGGGGGACAATCAGGACTGAAAGAGGTGACTCAAACTCCACAGGATAGGGTGATTTCACTGCTCAGGCAACCTCAGCCTAACCTTTACACTAGATCTCATCACCCCCAGAACCAAGTGATTCCAAGGATCAGAGACCTTATAAATGGGAATCCCATCTTCTCAACTAAAACACTCTGGTGTTCAGCAAAGACCAATATGGTTACAATTGATCATTGAGGTGAAAACTAAGGACCCCAGCGAGGTGGGCACACCTGTGTGACCGGAGACCACAGTTTTCTCTATGACCTTGGAAGGATGGAGCTGCTCTTCTCTAAGGATCTAAGGGATGGGATGGTTTTATGGCCAGCAGCTGTCTCTTTACCATCCTAATAACAGCCTTTGAATAGTCTGGGAGAGGGACATGAAGGGCAGGAAGCTTCCTGTTTGCCCTGAGGTCTCACAATGCTGCAGCTGGATTGGGCGTCTACAATTTCAGAGAAAAGTAATTTCCTCCTGAGACATAGCTAAAACAGAAACCAGAGCTTCTTGTACCTTGAAATCGGTGCTTTTTTGTTCTTTAATGAAGGTGGGAGGAGAGGGAATGTTTGACATGTCTTCACCAGTCCCCCAAGGGAGGTGGAGGCTGCTTTTCTTGAACAAACTCTCACCTTCATCTAAAAATGTAATGTGTGCAGGTTCAAGGGATTGGAAACAATTCCTTCAGCAATTATTTATTCCTATTTTAGGGGAATAAAGATGACTTGCTATACCTCCTGTTCTCATGTAACTGTCTCATAGAGTTGCTAGCAGATACATAGAAACATTAATCAAGATAGAAACTGATCACCCTAGCTCATTTGGCTCAGTGGATAGAGCATGGGCCTGCAGACTGAAAGGTCCCAGGTTCACTGTAGTCAAGGGCACTTGCATGAGTTGTGGACTCGATCCCCAATAGGGGGCGTGCAGGAGGCAGCCAATCAATGATTCTCTCTCATTGAAGTTTCTATCTCTCCCTCTCCCTTCCTCTCTAAAATAAATAAAAATGTGTGTGTGTGTGTGTTTTTTAAGATTGAAACTGATCAGCCGAAGCCAGTTTGGCTCAGTGGTAGAGCGTCGGTCTGTGGATTGAAAGGTCCCAGGTTCGATCCCGGTCAAGGGCATGTACATTGGTTGCAGGCACATCCCCGGTAGGGGGTGTGCAAGAGGCAGCTGGTCGATGTTTCTCTCTCATCGACGTTTCTAGCTCTCTATCTCTCTCCCTTCCTCCCTGTAAAAAATCAATAAAATATATTAAATAAATAAATAAATAAAGATAGAAACTGATCAATTCTGGGGAATGAAATGAAGGGATACTTAAACGTCTCATTCTGTATCTCTATACTTGGACTTTTTATGAAGAGGATGAATTAAAGCTTTGCTCCCATGCTTAGGAAGAGGTCAGTGAGATACAGAGTAAGAACTTCATAAATTCACATAAGGTGGAGATCCCTTCCAGCTTGAAATACCTGAAAAGGCTTCCTAGAGAAATGGCCTTCGAGCTGGACTTTGAAGAACCAGTAGGGTCCTTCACAAAAACATTTATACTGTCCTAACCGGTTTGGCTCAGTGGATAGAGTGTCAGCCTGCAGTCTGAAAGGTCCCAGGTTCGATTCCAGTCAAGGGTATGTATCTTGGTTGTGGGCACATCCCCAGTAGGAGGTGTGCAGGAGACAGTTGATCGATGTTTCTGACTCTCTATTCCTCTCCCTCCCTCTCTGTAAAAAAATTAATAAAATGCATATTTAAAAAAATCGATACTAATAAAAGGGTAATAGGCTAATTAGACCAGGAGACCTTCTGGTCATCCTTTTGGACAAAGCTGTGGAGGCAGGGCTGAGGCAGAGGTGGTTAGGGGTGATCAGGCCAGCAGCAGGGGGGCAGGGGGAGACAGATGGGAGCAAGCAGGCCCGCAGGGGAGGGGCAGATGGGGGTGAGTAGGCTAATAAGCAGGTGAGCGGTTAGGAGCCAGTGGTGCCAGATTGCAAGAGGGATGTCCGACTGCTGGTTTAAACCGGCAGTCAGACATCCCTTGACGGGTCCCAGATTGGAGAGGGTGAAGGCTGGGCTGAGGGACACCCCCTTGCACAAATTTCGTGCACTGGGCCACTAGTACTATATAATAAAAGGCTAATATGCAAATTGACCAAACAGCAGAATGACTGGTCACTATTATGTGCACTGACCACCAGAGGGCAGAAGTTCAACACAGGAGCTGCCCCCTGGTGGACAGTTCGCTCTCACAGGGAAACACCACTCAGCCAGAAGCTAGGCTCACAGCTGGCGAGTGCAGCTACAGAGGCAGGAGCTTCTCCCGCCTCCCCAGCGCTAAGGATGTCAGTCAGACATCCCCTGAGGGTTCCCTGACTGTGAGAGGGCACAGGCCAGGCTGGGGACGCCCCCCTGAGGGCACGAATTTCATGCACCGGGCCTCTACTCTAGAATAATATTTGACCAAATATCTGCATACTGCAGCTAGCCAAGTTGACATACAAAATTAACACAACAGGTTTCTGTTCTATTTGCTGGTAGTCATATTCACGTGAGGCTAACCACACTCAAGTTCTTTCCTAGATATAATTCTCAACCTAAGATATTTATTTGCTTCTTCACCCCTTCCCTGACTCTCAGCGTAATGATGGCTCCATTAAAGCTGTGTGAATTAACTGGGAAGATCATGCTCTTCACTGGGTATTTGCCTAGAGGTGATCACATCTTTCAATTCCTGTGGCTCAATATCTTTTATTTTTATATATATATATATATATATATATATATATATATATATATATATATTGATTTTTAGAGAAAAAGGAAGGGAGGGGGAGAGAGAAACATCAATGTGAGAGGGAGACATTGATTGTTTTCATGCCCCCTACCAGGAATTGAGCTGCGACACAGGTATGTGCCCTGATTAGGAACCGAACAGGCAACCTTTTGGTGCATGGGATGACACCCAACCAACTGAACCACATCAGCCAGGGCCAATCTCCTTTTTCAATCTTATTTGTCGTCAGCTTTTCCCACCCTGAAAGTCCCATCACCTCTAGACTTTCTCTACAGGGTGGAGCAAAAGTAGGTTTACAGTTATTCATTTGGAAAATAATACAATAATTAATAAACAATAACAATACAAGAATAAACTCTATGAGTCCATGTACTGAGAACTGTAAACCTACTTTTGCCCCAAACTGTATTTCCCTTCTGTGTCTGCTTGAATTCCAGCTAATTGTCACCTAAGTCCACCTCTTCTTTCAAATACTTTATAAAGGAACCTGTGCTAGTTATTCAGCTATTGTCTTTCAGCCCCAAACCCACCATCCTACTTTCTGCTAGGAGATACTGGAGCTGAGATTCTGCAAATCACATTTCTGCTTTGTCAGTCTGGCTCTGCCAAAGATGGCCACCAGAGGGAGATACTGAGGTGGGAGGAGGAAGAAAGGACTCCTATTTGCTTCCTGTGCTGTGAGGTAACCCCAGCGATGCTCCCTCACCCTGGCGGCAGCAGTTCCTTCCTGTAGCAGGAGCTGATTCCACTTTGCAGTTTTTTCTCCAACAATTGCAGCTTCGTAGTGTCCCACTCAGAGACACCAACATCAACTGGGCAGCACCCCTTTCCTCAGAGGTGTTGGTCCCTCTTCCAAGTTCAGAGACACCAGCATCAGACTTGGAGGTCTGAGTTTCAGCTCTGTAGAGCCCCTTTCCTAAGTGTCTAAATTTTAGTAATTCCAAACTCTTTCCTTTGCTCTCCTAGTTCTGGGAATTATAGATGCTTCCTGTTGTTGTTACCTCTCAGAGTTTTTTTTTTTTTACCCTTTCAGTTGTCTAGTTAAAACTCGATATTTAGTTAGCCATTCTACCATTCTTTATATTAAACTAGAGGCCCAGTGCACAAAATTCATGTCTGGAGGGGGGCTGTCTCTCAGCCCAGCCCACACCCTCTCCAATCTGGGACCCTTTGGGGGATGTTCAACTGCCGGTTTAGGCCCTATGGAATCAGGCCTAAACCAGCAGTTGGACATCCTTCTCATAATTCGGGACTCCTGGCACCCAACTGCTCACCTGCCTGCCTGCCTGATTGCTCCTAACCGCTTCTGCCTGCCAGCTTGATCAACCCCTAACCATTCCCCTGCCAGCTCGATCAACACCTAATTGCTCCCCTGCCGGCCTGGTCTCTCCCAACTGCCCTCCCCTTCTGGCCCAGTCACCCCCAACTGCCCTCCCCTGCAAGCCTGGTTGCCCTTAACTGTCCTCCCCTGCTGGCTTGATTGCCCACAACTACCCTCCCCTGCCAGCCATCTTGTGGCAGCCATCTTGTGACCACATGAGGGTGGCCATTTTGTGCAAGAGGATGATGGTCAATTTGCATATTACCTCTTTATTATATATTATTATCTAAGAGTCTTCTCTGCCTAGTGAATGGTATGATTACTGTCTCATTGGCTGGACCCTGACTGCTATAAAAAGTGGGCTCTTGCCCTAGCCGGTTTGGCTTTGTGGATAGAGCATTGGCCTGCAAACTGAAGGGTTCGGGGTTCGATTCTAGTCAAGGGCACATGCCTGGATTTTGGGCTTGAGCCCCAGTAGGGGGCGTGCAGGAGGCATCTGATCAATGATTCTCTCTCATCATTGATGTTTGTCTCTCTCTCCCTCTCTCTTCCTCTCTGAAATCAATAAAACTATATTTTTAAAAACACACACAACATTTACAAAAAAGAAATTGGTATTAGTACTGGTCCTAGAAAATAGACTTTGAAAGTTAGGATTAGGGAACTGGCTTGGTTGTGTCATTAAGTTTGAATGTGCTAAGTAAGCTCCTTGCCAATGAGAAATGTGAAGCTACTAATCCATGGCATGCTGTGGCATCATGATTAATCAAATTATCACCCGGGTTATTTGTGATGAAGTGTTAACCAAAGCAAGTGCCTTGGAGGCCCAAATGGTTGTTGCAGTTGTCTGTTGTGGCAGTGGTGATGACTACAGGGACTTGATATGGGAGGAATTCTGAATGCATGAATCCTTGTAGAAAATGACAAATTTGGGTCTTTAAACTCCCCCCTCAAATCATGGTAAGAGAATCAAAAAGCTTCTATGATAGCCATAAAATAATCTCTTATTTCTTGTAGCCACAAGAGTTATTTGCTACAAATAAAACAAACAAAAATTATGCATGGTGCAGTTATATCTGTTTAATTCAGTCTTTTTTAAAATTTTTAATTTCTTTATTGATTAAGGTATCACATATTTGTCCTCAACCCCCCATTCCAATCCCCCAACCTTCCCCACTCATGCTCCCATCCCCTATTGTCCTTGACCATTGGTTAGGCTCATATGTATGCACACAAGTCCTTTTATTCCCACCCTCCCTTTGAGGTCCAACAGTCTGACCCATGGCTCCTTATCTCTGGGTCTGTTCTTGTTCATCAGTCTATGTTGTTCACCATTTCCCCTAGATGAATGAGATCATGTCCTACTGGAAATACACTTATAAGAATCGAAAATGAGACAAGCAATAATGGTTAGGCTGAAAGACATATGAATCAGTCTGTAGTGAGTTTCTTTCTGAGCCAATAGTTCTTTTGAGACCCAATTTCAATGTCAAACAGTTCCTTATGTGTATATGTCAGCAATGATATTTCAGTTCTGGATGGTGGACAAATGCAGGTCCAACCCTCTCTGGTTTGGTCCTGGACAACCTGCAGTGATACACAGCTGCTGACTGCTATTATGGCAAGGTGTCGTCAGCGTCTTCCATCTCTGGCCTGCTTCTCTTCTGTCTTCATGGTTAGAGTAGTCCTGTCAATTCCTCTCTGTTGCCGAAATCCACATGGTCTCAGAATTGTTTTCTGAAAATATACAAACATATTCTTGACCAAAAGTTAATAAAGAAATCTGGGATCCTTTTTCATTTTTTTTTTGCCCAAATGATTTTCCTCTGGCTTGTTTTGACACCATGTGTGTTTTTCATGGGTGTCTTGCTGTTAGCATTACAATTAATTTTCTAAAGTACAAATTTTCTAGATGTAATTTATTTATAGGATATTTTTTTCTTATATGATATTCTTCTACTTTCCCCCTTTTTTGATTTAAATATTAGGAGGCTTTTGAAAATTTTATAATGTAGTCTTGATAGCTTTTAAATTTTAATTTTTTGCACTTAATTATTTTATTTTTGTTGTTGTTGTTGTTGTTGTTAATATATTTTATTGATTTTTCACAGAGATGAAGAGAGAGGGATAGAAAGTTAGAAACATCTATGAGAGAGAATCATCGATCAGCTGCCTCTTGCACACCCCCTACTGGGGATGTGCCCGCAACCAAGGCACATGCCCTTGCCCGGAATCGAACCTGGGACCTTTCAGTCTGCAGGCTGATGCTCTATCCACTGAGCCAAACCGGTCCCGGCAATTTTTTGCACTTTAATATGACTGCTTTAGGTTCATTTCTGTTGTGAGATTTTATCATGAGATGAACTACCAATAAAAATTTTAGTAAACACTTTAGGAACAGCTTTTTGTCCAGTGCAATTAATTTTTCTAGAATATTTGCTTATTTCAATTAGCCAATTTAAATTAGCCTGAAAACTTGTCTACTATTTTACTGTCAAACTTATTACTCTAAAACAATCTTATTATTATTTTTTTTAATATATTTTTTTTATTGATTCTTTTACAGAGAGGAAGGGAGAGAGATAGAGAGCTAGAAACGTCGATGAGAGAGAAACATCAACCAGATGCCTCTTGCATACCCCCTTACTGGGGATGTGCCCGCAACCAATGTACATGCCCTTGACCAGAATCGAACCTGGGACCTTTCAGTCCGCAGACTGACGCTTTACCACTGAGCCAAACCGGCTTTGGCTAAAACAATCTTATTTATTAGTGGAAAGGATTATTTGCCTTCTTGAGTAGGCCCTGAGTATTCCTGGTGGTAGGCTGGATTTAGATATCAAAAACCTACTTCCCCACACCATGGGTACAAGACAACTCAAACAAGTCTTGTTGTAGTGAGAGGGCAGCTGCTGTCAGCCAAGTCTCTGTCTGTTACCTGGGTCCCAATTTGAGCTGGGCATGGGAAGTTAATCAGCCATGGGGGCAGGAGACTCCCTCATCAGGGGTGAGGGTTCAGGCCTCTGCAAAGTTGGGGGGTGAGGGTCTGTGCCCCACCTCAGATGACCCCCAAGTTCTCTCCTGATGGCCCCTCTTGACTGTGCTTGTCTTAGGTTGTTCCTTCCCTGAGGAATCTTACCTGTCTCTGGCTATCCAGTCATCCTCTGGGACCAAGCAGGGTGATGTGAGGTTCAGTTCTGTCTCCTTGGTATCCTATGCCCCCGTGGCCTCCATGTCCAGCTCCTGCCTTAGGATCCCCTTGCCTGCTGGTGGGGCCCCAGCACTGATCACATATTTTGGGGAACCCTGGTTTCTTCTCCAGGGAGGGCCCAGCTCGCTCCACTGGGTGAGAGACAGATCCACGCTACCAGTCATTATGAGGCTTCAACCTCGACATGAACAGAAAACTCGGCAGCGACTGTGGGTAATTCAGTCTTAATAAGTTTTTTTTAAAAAATATATATTTTATTGATTTTTTACAGAGAGGAAGGGAAAGAGATAGAGAGCTAGAAACGTCGATGAGAGAGAAACATCAACCAGCTGCCTCTTGCACACCCCCTTACCGGGGATGTGCCCGCAACCAATGTACATGCCCTTGACCGGAATCGAACCTGGGACCTTTCAGTCTGCAGACCGATGCTCTACACTGAGCCAAACTGGCTTCGGCTTAATAAGTCTTTTGTGATTAAAAATGAGTGGGATCCTGAAACTTGGAATGGGGGCATCTGGTTGACTTTCTTTAGGTCCTTAGAGTCTCCTCTGTTCTGCTAGCAGATGGGAGAGAGCAAGGATCGGCACTTCGGAGTTTTATGGGCCAGCCTGTCATTTTCACTCATATTCTATTAGCCAGAATTCAGTCCCTTGGCTATGCCTATTTATAAAAGAGTCTGGGAACTGTGGGTAATTGGTGAGAATGCCATACAAAATGCATCACTAGTGCCCTAGGCAGTTTGACTGAGCGGACAGAGCATCAGTCTGCAGACTGAAGGGTCCCAGGTTCGATTCCAGCCAAGGGCACATGCTTGGGTTTGGGGCTCGATCCCCCGTAGTAGGCAGCTGAACAGTGATTCTCTCTCATCATTGATGTTTCTATCTCTCTATCCCTCTCCCTTCCTCTCTGAAATCAATAAAAATGTTTTTTAAAAATGCATCCCTAGGGACATTTAAGGTAGAAGTTTTAGGAGAGTGATGTAGACTGGCCAAATTATAAGTTAAGGAATGAATAGGTGACCAGGAAATTGTAGTTGCTCTTTAACGTGACTCTATTAGAGAGAGAAAAAGATAAACCTGAAGCTATAGTAAGGAGGTAGCCAAACTTGGGAAGCTGTTTCTGTCATGTTTTTTATTTTTTTAAATATTTTTTAAATTAATTTTTTTAACAGAGAGGAAGGGAGAGGGACAGAGAGTTAGAAACATCGATGAGAGAGAAACATCAATCAGCTGCTTCCTGCACACCCCCTACTGGGGATGTGCCCGCAACCATGGTACATGCCCTTAACTGGAATTGAACCTGGGACCCTTGAGTCCAAAGGCCGACGCTCTGTCCACTGAACCAAACCATTTAGGGCTCTGTCTTTTTTTTTTAAATACGTGTCTATTGATTTTTTGGAGAGAGAAAGGGAGAGGGAGAGATAGAAACATCTTTGCATTAACATCAATTGGCTGTCTCCTGTTGGGAATCCAGCCTCAGGGCATGTGCCCTGACCAGAAATCAAACTGGTGACCTCTTGGTGCATGGGTTGGCATTCAACCACTGAGCCATACTAGCCAGGCTGTCGTCGGTTTTTTAGTTTAGTTTTGCTTTTTAATTGATAGAGGAGAATTGAGTATGTGTTTGCAGTCTCAATGAACAGGAAGAAATGAGGCATGAGTGGAGGGTTGGCCATAGGCAGGTCCACATATTTAAGACTAGAATTCATGCACCAGTGAGGTTCCTCGGCCTGGCCTGAGGGATCAGGCTGAAACCGGTCCTCCAACATCTCCCAAGGGATACCGGATTGTGAGAGGGCGCAGGCTAGCCCAAGGGACCCCTACATGATTGGGGATGGGGAGGGATGCAGGAGGTTGGCAAGCCAGGGAGGGACCAAGGGAAGACTCCAGGGCATGTCTGGCCCATCTCACTCAGTCCTGATGGGCTAGACCCCAGCAGCAAGCTAACCTACCTATTGGAGCGTCTGCCCCCCTGGTGTTCAGTGCATGTCATAGCAAGCAATTGAGCCTCCTTAGCATATCATAAGCATATTATGCTTTGATTGGTTGAACAGATGACCAGACAACTGGACACTTAGCATATTATGCTTTTTATTATATAGGACTAGAGGCCTGATGCATGAAATTCATGCAGAAGTAGGCCTTCCTTCTCCCAGCTGCTGCTACCAGCTTTCCTCTGGCACCTGGGAACCGGGCTGGCTTCCCTCCGGCCCCAGCTTTGTCTGGAAGGATTTCTGGACTAATTAGCATATTACCCTTTTATTATCATAGATAAGAGGAAAGCATAGATTCAAATAGAAATGATAAGGTAGAGAGGAGGAAAGCTGAAAATCAAGTTGGTTTGTACAAAGTGACAAGGAATAAGATATTTAGGGTTTAAAGAGGACTCACTTGAGGCGGGACAGCAGGAATGTGTACTGGAACCAGTGTGTCCAGTTTTGTAACTTTTCCCATAGCCAACAAGTGAGAAGGAAGGAAGCCCACAACTTGGTTCACTCCAAGGTAGGGTTTATCAAATGCAGAATCTTTGGCATCAAGGGCATATGTGGGTGGCCTTGGGCATTGTACCAGTTAGTGTTCCTTGAGGTTATTGTTGTGGCCTTTCTACCCCTTCTCATTGTGTATATTGACTTCCTTTCTTACTCTTTCCCACCGTAGTTCCAGCCTTCTTTCTATACTTTTCCAATAACCCCAGTCTGGTGGACAGACCCTAAGATGACTCCCAGTGATTGCTGCCTCCTCATATTCACACCTCTGTGCAATCCTCTCCTTGTGTGTTAAAGAGAGACCTCTGACTTTCTTCCAACCTAAAGGATATGGCGAAAGTTCTGGGATGTTGCTCCCGTTACATATATATCGATAGTTGAATCTTGAACAATGCAGGGGTTGCGGGTACCAACCTCTGTGCAGTCAAAAATCCATGTTTAGCCGAAACCGGTTTGGCTCAGTGGATAGAGCATAGGCCTGCAGACTTGAAGGTCCCAGGTTCGATTCCGGTCAAGGGCATGTATCTTGGTTGCGGGCACATCCCCAGTGGGGAGTGTGCAAGAGGCAGCTGGTCGATGATTCTCTCTCATCGATGTTTCTAACTCTCTATCCCTCTCTCTTCCTCTCTGTGAAAAAAATCAATAAAATATATATTTTTAAAAATCCATGTTTAACTTTTAACTCTCACGGTATCCATGGGGGAACGGAGGTTGCAAGACCCAGGCAGATACCAAAATCTGAAGATGCTCAAGTCCCCAATCGAAAACGGTGTACATCAATGCATATAGTCAGCCCTCCCATCGTGGACTCCCAATTGTGGGAGGGGGAAAAAAATACTTATTGAAAAAATATCTGTGTATAAACAGACCAGTGTAGTTCAAACCCATGGTGTTCAAGGGTCAGCTGGACAATAGAATAAGTCACGTTATAGAAAACGCTGTCCTGGCAGCCTAGAGCTAAAACTCTCCTGTGGGCTTGAAGTAAGCGCCCTGCTGGAGAAGCCCACGTGGCTCGGAACCGTGGTAACTGACCTTCAGGAGCTGCAGGTGGCTGAGGGGCACCTCCCATGGACAGCCAGAAAAATCACGAGCCCTCAGTCATCCGTTCGCAAGGAAATCAGGTTTGCCAACAACCTGAATGGGCTTGCAAGTGGATTCTTCCCCGGCTGAGTCTCCACAGGAGAATGCAGCCTGGCTGACACCTTTCCCTGATGGTAACCTTCTGAGACGCTAAGGACTCAGCTGAGCCTGTGAGATAATGTGTCGCTGTAAGCCGCTAGATCTGTTACACACCAATAGCAAATGAATGTACCCAGAATTCCCGAAAGACACTGCGTCCCTGAAGCACGAAAATTCCTCTTGTGCTGAAGTGGGACCTGTGACATGAGGTGACACCTGGATCCCTGGGTCTGTGTCCGGATCACAGAGCTGGGTAAGGAAGGCCAGAGCATGTGCCACACACAACGCCTGGGCACTTTGAACTGCAGGACGGCGGTTAACAGGCCCCTGGCTTTCAAGTAAGATCGTGTCCCCACTCCCACCCCTGCTTGCCCGGAAAATGTCTTTCCGGTCAGTCCTGAGACAGGTGGAGCCTGGCCCTGAATTACAGGCAGAGACTCCGCCACCGAATCGCGGCGTTGGGCACGGTGCGCGCACCCCGGGGCCGCCCAGCAAATGGCTCGCTGGAAAGGGAACGGAAAGCCCTGAGTGCGCATCTGCCGCCCAGGCATTGTGCGGAGGGGCCGGGCGGCTGGGGCGCAGGGACCGGCGCCGGCACCGGGCAGGACCGGCGCGGGCCCGAGCGCCATCCCCGGCGCGGGCGGAGGGGGCGCTGCGGCGGGAGGCCGCGCGGGCGGGGCGGGCGGGGTGGGGCCGCCCCCGGCGAGGGAGCGAGCGCCGCGCGCCGCCAGCTCCGCCGCTCGGCCGGTCCCGGTGCGGCGGCCGGGCCGCGGGCGCGGAGCGAGGCCGCGGCCGCATGAAGGACTGTGAGTACCAGCAGATCAGCCCCGGGGCCGCGCCGCCGCCCGCCTCCCCAGGGGCGCGCCGCCCCGGCCCCGCCGCGCCCCCGGGCGCCGGCCCCGGGCCCCCGCCGCCCGCCCCGCGCTGGGGCAGCAGCGGCAGCGGCAGCGGCAGCGGCAGCATCGGCCACCGCCCGCGGCGCAAGTGGGAGGTGTTCCCGGGCCGCAACCGCTTCTACTGCGGCGGCCGCCTCATGCTGGCCGGCCACGGCAGCGTCTTTGCGCTCACGCTGCTGCTCATCCTCTCCACCACCGTCCTCTTCTTCGTCTTCGAGTGAGTGCCCCATCCCCATCCCCTCCGGCCTCCTCCGGCCCTGCACGCCCTTCCCCCGCTTCGCCAGCCTTTGATGGGCACCCAGCCCCTCCGGTCCCCGCCGGGCACCGTCCTCTCTCTCTCCACCCTGCGCAGCACCTGCAGGCACCTTCCGATCCCCGGCTCCGGGGCCTGCATCCTCCCGGGGCCTGAGGGTCTGCCTTCAGGCCCCTCCTCCTTGCCTATCTCTTATCTTATCCTTCCTTCCTGGTCCCCATCCACCCTCCTAGCCACCCCATTCTCTGTGCTCCCTCCCTGGCATCCCCATCCTTCCCTGGCACCCCGCCTTTGCCAGCCTCTGCCAGGAACACCGCCCTCACATGTCCCTTGGCCCCCGACCCCCCTCCCGCTGCCTCCACCACCACCGCCTTCCCTGCTCCTTGGAGATCTCTCTCCTTACCTGTCCCCAGGACTGCCCCCCCCCCTCTCTCCCCCAGGTTCTTTCTGACCCCTTGAGGCATCTTTTCTCGATCTTATCCCTTCCTGATAACTTCTGGGTTTCTGCCTTGGCTTTTGGCTACACACTCCCCACCACAGGTTTCCTAGCCGTCTTCCCGTTACCTTCAGGGTCCCTCTAGGACCCGCTTGGTCATCTCTCTGCTCTGACCTCTCACCTTGCTCCTCTCCCATTGCTGGGTCCTCGGGCAATCTTCCGTCAGACATGTTTGGGCCTCTCAGACCCCCTTTCCCTCCCCAGCACTTTCCTTAGCTTCTTCAGAGCTTCTTTTCCTTCCTCCATCTCCCTGTTTCCCCCAAGACTGCTCCCCACCCCTCCCCCTCCTCACCTCCTGGCTTCCGCCCTCAGCACCGGAGCATCCCTCCGGCCTGCCCATGGCAGCAGCTGCGGCGCCTCTGTTTTTCGGGAGAGTCCAGAGTGCTTTTGTGTGACAGGTCATGTCTGCTCCTGTGAGTTCTAACGTCTTCATGTCCCCAGTTTGGCCCACATGCTAACTCC
This sequence comes from Pipistrellus kuhlii, assembly GCF_014108245.1. Classification (NCBI taxonomy): domain Eukaryota; kingdom Metazoa; phylum Chordata; class Mammalia; order Chiroptera; family Vespertilionidae; genus Pipistrellus; species Pipistrellus kuhlii. The sequence continues at coordinate 180,394,690 of NW_023425515.1, read as the reverse complement.
AGCTTATGGATGAGGAAGGGCACCTGTCATTTTACGAGGGTCACATATTTGGATCAGAAGTTTTCCATCTTCCCCTGGGGCCCTAGCTTCAGCCTTGCACGCACACATGTACGCACATGTACACGCCCACTCCATGCTGTATGAGCTGCACTTTCCCTCCGAGGTCTCCCCATCTTCTGTGGTCTTGCATCATTATCCAGTGTAGTTAGAGACTGCCATCTCTGGCGCCAAGAAACCTGGTTCAAATTCCGGATCCACCACGCGGTAACTGGGACTTCGGGCAGTCACGTCACCTCTCAGAGCCTCAGTTTCCTCCTCTATAAATGGGGTTTATAACAGTTTATAACCCACGCCCTCAGGCTGTCATGAGGGTGGCATGGTCACTCCTGTGGCTTTCAGTCTATAACGGGAATTTAATGCTAGTGGCAGCTCTGACTGTTATCTTTGCCAAAAACTCTTCCCTGGGGCGTGGGGCCATGATGAATGCGGCTGCCACAAAGACAATAGCCCCCGGCTAACCTTTCGGGCTGCCAGGTCATGTGTCTGCCACCTTGGTTTTCCCCTTGAAGCAAGGTGAGGACTTCCTACCACTGCGCTTCTCCTTTCACCCTTCCTTCTGAGGCGGGTGGACAAAGAGTTCTGGGGTAGTTTAACGAGCAGAAGCGCCCCCTCCCTGGCCCCTGGCTGAGTTTCAGATCCATGTCCTAGGGCCTGCCCACGGGATGTTTTGAAAGTTCCCTTTCCAGTATTCTGCCCGGTCTTCCCACCAGGGCCCCGCAGCGAGGGCAGGAGGGCAGGAGGAAGCGGCCCCGTGACCTGCTGTGTGGGATTTGGCCAGTTCAGAAGCAGGACTTTCTCTGGGCTGAGTGGGTGTCTTCACTGCTGACAGAGTTGTCCCCAGATGGGAGGAAGTGAGGACTTTTGGGGTCGGGGGAGCTTCTCCATTTCTGCTCCTCCCCGCTTGGGGTAGTGGAGTTGGCAGGGGGTTGGGGTTTGGGCCAAGTGCTCCCCTCAGAATGGATTGGGGAGGGAGCTGGCAGGCATGATGAGAATGCTGCCGTGAGGGTGTGGAGGATGAAAGGTGCTCATGCTCGCCTTTTGCTCTGGGGAAAGGCAGAGGCGGCTCTCTAGGGCCTTCCTGCTGAGAACGGTTTTGCCTCGTTGTTTGTTTGGTGGGTTATTGCACAGGCTCCAAGCAGGGCTCCCAGCTTCTGCCCTGCTTCCCGCCCCAGAGGGTGTGTCTTTCATTGTAAGTGCTCCCCGGCCCTCTGGATCAGGGCCAGAGCCCTGATAAAGGACTTTCTCCCTGTACCCATCTCCTCCCGCTCCCCCTGTGCATTTCCCTCCAGGCACAATGGCCTCCTGGCACACTCCTGCCCCAGGTCTTTCATCTTTAGGTAGCCTCGTGGCTCACGCCCTTTCCCTCTTCCGTCCTTCCCTTACCATCCCTATAACATGGCAAACCAGTCCCTTTGCCCTGGCTTATTCTCATCTGACATACCATATGTGTACGTTTTGTTTCAGGCCTCTCTTCGTGAGAGCAGGATTTTATTCTCCTCGCTATTGTAGTCTTAGTGCCTAGAATAGTGTCTGGTGTGTAGTGGCCACTCAATACGATATATTGATATATTTGTTGAATATGAACGGACAGAGCATTTGCTGGGAGCCCCTAGAGACGCAGTCCTGTTACTGGCTGGGTGACCTTGGATATGACTGTGTGTGTGTCTGAGTCCCCTTTTATAAAATCTGGGGGCTGGGACTTGCTGATTTTGAGGGCTCTATAACTCTCAGACCTCAAGTTTTCTCTATTCCCCCCAAAAGTCTGGTTGGACATGAACTGGTCAAGTTGTCATGTGGGTGACATGGAAGGCTCAGCTCTGAGGTTTGGACCTGGGAGCACTGAGAGGTTTGGAGCAGAATATGTCCCACTGGAGCCCTTGGCCTTGGCAGTCTCTGCTCCTCAAGGTGTGGGCCTCTCTGGTAGCCAGAACCTCAGATGATGGAAGCTCCAGAAATAGCACACAGGTGCCCACAGGTTTGCTTCCTGCTGTGATGCTGGTTCCTGGAATCTTGGCTGATTCGGGCCTCCCAGTGGCCAGTTATCCTCCAAATAGCAGCTCCTCACTCACTGTGGCTCCGGGGGGAAGGCAGCGGAGGACTGTGGTTTTTAATGTGGGAGGGCCTCAAAATCACACCTGTGCATGGGGTGTCCTCCAAGCCGGCTGGGGTCAGAGGCCTGACAGAACGGACTTGAGACACCAGTCTTTGGTTAACAGTGTTAGTGGCTGGACCATGCTCTTCTCCGGACCCCCTTCACCTGACTGATTCTATTCATTCTTTGTTTTTAAATATATTTTTATTCATTTCAGAGAAGAAAGAGAGAAACATCACTGATGAGAGAGAATCATTAATCGGCTGCCTCTTGCATGCCCCCTGCTGGGGATCGAGCCTGCAACCCGTGCATGTGCCCTGACTGGGAATCAAACCATGACCGCCTGATTCACAGGCCGATGTTCAACCACTGAGCCACACCAGTCAGGCTGTTTTTCCTTTTTAATATGCTTTCTATTGGTTTAAGAGAGAGAGAAGGAAGAGGAAGAGAGAGAAACATCGATTGGCTGCTCCCCCCCGCCCTGCAGTGGACACCCCCTACTGGGGATTGAGCCCGCAAACCCGGGCATATACCCTGACCCGTAATCACACCAGCGACCTCGCAGGGCATAGGACGATGCTCAGTTACTAAGCCACACCGCCAGGGCTAATCAGACTCATTCTTCAGGTTTCAGCTTAGGCGTCTCCTTCAGCCAGTCTGTTTTCCTGACTGTTCTACTCCCTTTCCCTTCCATCATACTATGCAGGGCCGTGTGGCAATTCTCTGCTTACGTGTCACTAGACCTAAGCCCCATTGAGAGAACAGGGGACGCTTGTCTTATCATGGCCAAGTATTCCTGCTTCTTACTGAAGGTGTTGCCTGCAGTCAATATTGTGGAGTGACGGACTGACCGGATGAATGAGTGGACATTGTCATGGGTGGGTCATCTCAAGTGCCATTCCAGTGAACTGGTAGAAGCCGCCTGAGGCTCTGTGTTTAGGATTCTGAGGCTGCAGCTAAGTGTGCAGTGCTGGATGTCAGGCGCTCATGGGGAAGTGGCTGCTGCCTCTGGGAGGGGCTCTGTTCACATACGCGGGGGTGTTTGCTGCCTCGCATGTTAGCCCTGTGCCCAGGGAGCCTGTGGGTAACTGCCCGTCTGTCTCTCCCTCTCTCTCCAGCTGTCCCTTCTTGGCCCGCCAGCTGACCCTCGCCATCCCCATCATCGCTGCTCTCCTCTTCTTCTTCGTCATGAGCTGCCTGCTGCAGACGAGCTTCACCGACCCTGGGATCCTGCCCCGGGCCACCGTCTGCGAAGCAGCCGCCCTGGAGAAGCAGATCGGTGAGGCCCGACTTCAGTGCCCGATGGGAGAGGAGGCCTGGCTTTCTCTCCCCACTCCGTGCTGGGAACGGGGGTCAGTAGTGAGGAAGGAGGCGGGAGCTGACACCAGAATGATAAGGAAGGGAGTAATAAACAAGAAGTGCTAGCAAGTGAATTAAAAAAAAAAAAAAAAAAATATATATATATATATATATATATATATATATATATATATATCACTGATTTTTTACAGAGAGGAAAGGAGAGGGACAGAAAGTTAGAAACATCGATGAGAGAGAAACATCAACCAGCTGCCTCCTGCACATCCCCCACTGCGGATACGCCCACAACCAAGGCACATGCCCCTGACAGGAATCGAACCCGGGGCCCCTTAGTCCACAGGCTGACGCTCTATCCACAGAGCCAAACTGGTTTCGGCTGCATGATCTTATTTAATCACCCAATAATCCTCTGAGGCAAGTAACTGTTGTTACTCTCCTTTTACTAATTAGAGTCTCAGGGGGGTTAAGTGGTCCAAGATCACACAGTAAATGGAAGAGCTGAGATGAGACCCCAGGCCAGGGGTCCTCAAACTTTTTAAAGTGGGGGCCAGATCACGGTCCCTCAGAGAGCTGGAGGGCTGGACTATATGAACTACTAATCCCTACTGTAACACCTCGGCTGCGCTCACTGCCCAAAAAACCTGGCGGGCCGGATCAGACTCCTCTGCGGGCCGCATGTGGCCCGCGGGCCGTAGTTTGAAGACGCCTGCCCCAGGCAGTCTGACCAGAGCCCCTCCTCTTAAACATGTGTATACACTTATCCATTTACTCCTCAAACATTTATTGAATTCCTGCTAAGTGCCAGGTACTTTTCTAGAGGCTGGTAACACAGCAGTAAACAAATCTGACAATAATCTCTGCCTCTTGGAGCTGACATTCCAGCGGAAAGAATTAAACAGCAACGAAAGAAAGATCTAGGAAGTGAGACAGAGAAGAGGAAACCAGGGAGGTGGGATGAGAGCTGGGGGAGAGTGGTCAGGGAAGGCTTTGTGAATGAGATGACATCTGAGCAAAGAAACGAAAACCTGCGGAGATGAGGGTTTGAGTTGTGAGGATCTGAGGGGAGAGCACAGTAGGTGGGGGAGTGGGCTAATTTAGATGAGGTAGTCAGGGGAGGCCTCTAGGAGGAGGTGGCACTTGAGATGAGCCTGAATGGTGCAATGGAGCCGGTAATATGTGGTTTGGAAACAATAAAAACAAAACCCTGGAGTTGCAAATAAAGAGGTGTGTGTGTGTGAGGAATGGCAGGAAAGCCGGTGTGGCAGAAGGTGTGTGCTCCCAGGCACTCCTCAGTGCGGGGCCCCCTGGTGGCTGGGCAGCTGCGGGTGCAGGGAGGGAGGCAGGGCCTTAATCTCAGCTTGCTCCACCCAAGCTCCTTCCTGCTGAGAAGTGACGTCAGTATTTGTACACCTCACAGGTTTCCGGTTCGTGGTTGGCTCCTTCCCCTAACGGGGTGACTTTTAGACAAGCTTTTAACACCCAGTTGGCCCTGAAAAGACCTCGTGGTTTATAAATGCAGAGGCTGCCGCACCCATCACTGGAGTCACTCCACTGATTTCTGCCGCAACTCGGGAGGGAGGTAGGAGGGGAGAGGATCTTCTCTTGCTCTCAGTCTGCTCCTTGTCTCATCCTCCTCCCAGGCCCATCCTCAGTCACGCCCTCGGTTGCTGTCTTCCTCTGCCTGCATCCAGCTTCCTTCCCTCTTGCATGTCTGAGTCACTCGGCCTGGTTTCTGCTCTGTCAGAACCGCAAGGTCTGACCTGGGCCAGTCCGCCCGGCAGCGGGGGGCTCAGCTGCAGCCCCATTCCTCCTACTCAGGAGGCAGGATTATTATCCAGCGCAACCTGAGCTCAGGCCTGGCTGCCTGGAGCCCTCTGCTTCCTGTGAGCTGTCCGGGTGCTGCTGACGACAGCAATCCCCACGTGTGGGGAGAGCGTGACTGTGCTGAGGGCTTCCCGTCCATTATCCCCACAAATCCTCCCGGCAGCCGGCCGCGCCCATGCAGAGACTGTGTGCCTGGACTTCCAAACCCCTGTCCTCATGTCTCTGCTCAGATGCCTTTGTGACCCCAGTTGGGCCACACCTCCCATGATGCACTCCCAAAACACCTTTTCCTGCCGCCTCGGTCCTGTGCTGCCTGATGATCTATGGAATTGTCAGGCAGCCCAATAGCCTTTCCCAGTGAGTCTCCACCTGTCAGCCGCCTGCACAGCTGAGTGACTGGGGCTCAATGTCTGAGCCTCCTTACTGTCCCCATGGGACGGTGGAGAGACAGTGGAACTTCTCCCGATTAGGCCATTTATGTGTGGATTCTATATGCTGACTACTAACTGTGTGTGTTTTGGGACAGGGGTGAGGAGCAGTGAGCAAAGGTAGACCTGACTGGCTGCCACAGGTGAGGTCAGGCTTTGGAAGAGGATCAGGAAACCAGGAGTACCTTCTGTCCAGAGGGCATGGGGAGGCCTCAGAGAGGGGTGCATTGATCTAAACTGTAAAGTTTGGGTCGGGTTCAAGCACAGGAAGATGTGAGAGGGAAGCCCTCCAGGCTGGAACAGAAGGAGGAGGACAGATTGGGAGGAAGGGGGACAGGCCATGTTGACTGGAACACAGAGGGTACTTCAGAGAATTTGAGAGATTCTCCTTGGAGGATGGATGGGGTGATGGCAGTCTAGTGGGGCCCACATGTCAGGGTTGGAGACCTTCCTTTGATAACTGTTGCCAAGCCTAGGCATCTTTGGGGGCTCTGTGTTCTCAAACTCAGGAGGCTTCCAATCAGGGTGAAACATTTCTTGAAAGGGACTAAGGTCACTGAGCATTTTTTTTATTTTTATTTTTTATTCTTTATTTCAGAGAGGAAGGGAGAGAGAGAAATATCTGAGAGAGAATCATCATTGATCGGCTGCCTCCTGCAAGCCCCTTATTGGGGACCGAGCCCACAACGGAGCACATGCCCTTGACTGGAATGGAACCTGGGGCCCTTCGGTCTGCAGGCCGACGCTCTATCCACTGAGCCAACCAGCCAGGGCTCACTGAGAGTTTTTGAAAAGTTGCGGGCTGGCTCTGGGCTGGTGGTGCTGTTCACATAAACGTGAACTGATTACTGGGCCTGGTTCCATGCAGCCTGTGGCCATCTTACTTTGGCCCTCAGACCAGCGGCCCAACAGGATCAGGCCCAGGCTCCCAGCGCTCCCACCCCACAAGCTCTGTCTGAGGTTGGAGGACCAGGGCCTCCCACTTTTCCCAGAACTGGCCCTGGCCCTGGCCCTGTCTTGGGGAAACCCCTGGTCTGAGATTCTGACTTGTCAGCTGGCAAGTCATGCAGCTGGATCACCTGCAGGGCCACACAGAGCTCAGTGCACTGGGCAGTTGGCAAAGGGGTAGGAGGCCCATAGCCTCCTGCTGCGATGGGAGAGGATAGAAACATCTAAACTCCATGGACAGACCCTCATCTGGAATCACAGCACATAGGACAGACACGAAGGCCTCTTCCTCTCCAGCACATAGCAGGTCACAGACCCCATGCTGTCCCCAGGATGTCTCCTCTCAGGTCCGTCCACAGTCCCAGGACTGACTCCATCCCGATGGGCTCTGCCGACCAGGCCTGGACACCTGGCCTCTCCTTTCGATCATGGTTGTCTCTCCAAGACTCCTATTTGGCCCTGGCCCTCCCAGGCTCAGAATGTGGGTGACTCCCTAGCGCCCTCAGCAGCATTTCCTGAAGTTCCGTCACTGGAGTACAACCTTTGTGTACAACCTTTGTGACTTTTGCCTTTTCTGCATCGGACCTTGTACCTTCATTTCTTAGTATTTTCCTTCCAATGGCTTGTTTTTAAATGTAGTTTACAAGGAAACGTTATATCATCCCTGTAAGCAGAAAGCCGCTTGTTCTGCACGGCAGCTAAAACCAAAACATAACGTAATGGGATTTTTGGTGGTTGCAGCTGCCTGCTGAGAGCAGCCGCTTTGGGGCCAGTGAGGACCACAGTTGTTAGTATTAAAAGTGGAGACTTCCTCAGAGTTGCACTTGGTTATATTTACTCATAGCATTTTGTAAAAAGATTCTTGATGGGGAAATTTTAAATTGAAAATATATCTCCAGAGAAATGATTATTACTTTAAACAAGTGTAGGTGGTCACAGTGACACACTGTGATGAGCGTTTTTCCCGGACGGAATCACTCTGTGCAGCGGCAGCAGTACTGTCATACCCAGAGTGTGTGGCCTGAGCATCTATTCACTTTCAAATAAAAGAATGGCCACTATAAAAAAATAATAATAATTAAAAAAAAAAGTGGAGACTTCCTCCTGATGGGAGGAAAGGCTTGAAACAGAGCTGAAAAAGGAATAACGTTGCCTTCTTTGCTCCATCGCGGAGCCTGTGGAGGCCTGATGGGAGCAGGGCTTCTGTAACAACACACATGTCTGGAAGGTTGTGGTTCAAGGCCACTTCTGTTGGCTCTCAGCAGGGTCTCCAGAACCAGAGGGAGCACACAGCTCTTCTTAAAATTAGAGGTGCTGCCCTAGCTGGTTTGGCTCAGTGGATAGAGCATTGGCCTTCGGACTGAAGGGTCCCAGGTCCCATTCCAGTCAAGGGCATATGCCCAGGTTGTGGGCTCGGTTCCCAGGAGGAGACATGCAGGAGGCAGCCAAACAATGATTCTCTCTCAACATTGATATTTCTATCTCTCCCTCTCCCTTCCTCTCTGGAATAATATATATATATTTAAAAAAAATTAAAGGTGCTTATGCTCAAGATGAAACTGAAGTCTATCTAGGCAAGAGATGTGCTTATGTGTACAAAGCAAAGAACAAGACAGTGACTCCTGGTGGTAAAAGGAGTGAAACCGGAGTAAGCCGGGGAAAGGGAACTTGTGCTCACGGGAACAGTGGCATGGCTCGTGCTCAATTCCAAAGCAACCTTCCCACTAAGGCCATTGGACACAGAGTCCGGGTAATGCCGCACCCCTCAAGAATGTAAACTTATTGAAAAGTAAAGATATAAAATGGATTTGTTTAAAACAAAGAAAAGGGAATAGCCCGGCCAAGGTGGCTCAGTGGTTGAACATAAACTTATTCTCTGCCAGGGCACATGCCCAGGTTTAAAAATTAAAAATTAAAATAAATATGCCGAAACCGGTTTGGCTCAGTGGTAGAGCGTTGGTCTGCGGACTGAAAGGTCCCGGGTTCGATTCCGGTCAGGGGCATGTACGTTGGTTGCGGGCACATCCCCGGTAGGGGGTGTGCAAGAGGCAGCTGGTCGATGTTTCTCTCTCATCGACGTTTCTAGCTCTCTCTCTCTCCCTTCCTCTCTGTAAAAAATCAATAAAATATATTTTAAAAAAATTAAAATAAATAAAAAGGGAATTAACTTTCTCATCACATGATTCAAGGTTGCTTAGTGTCATGGTCAGTGAACAAACTATCTTCCACTTTCCTGAAAACTCGCCTGTCCGCAGAGGCGCACTTGCCTGCAGGATCCAGGCAAGCCCCAGGCCCCTCCTCCTCCATCTCCTGCTGCTCTCCCGCTCTCCCGTGCCCCCGGCCATGTGGTGCAATTCACGCCTTGGAGCCTTTGCTCACTGCCATGCCCGCCTTCCCTGGCAGTGAGCAAAGGAAGAATCGTTTTTTTCCCCTGATCCAACTTACTGGTAATTGCCACTTCATCTTTTGTTGCTTTCTTGAACGCTGCTTCCTGCCCCACCCCACATATTCCCTGTATGCTCACGGTATTGAATCTAGACATCAGTAATACCATGAATTGCTTAGCTATGGGCTAGGCTTTTCTGTTATGTCATCTCTAATGTGCACCTTCATCTCATAAGGTTGATACTACTACCCAGTGAGGAAACTAAGGCTCAGAGAGGTTGAGCAACTTCCTCAAAGTCACAAGCTAACAAGTGGCCAGAGTAGGTTTCAAAATGAGACCAGGCTGGCTCCGGAGTCGCCACCCTTAAGTCATGGAGCCTCTTACACTGACTCTGTAATTATCACTTTGGCTCTTGCTGCCCTCAGAGGGAGCTCTTCCTGTATTCCCAGGTTACCACTAAGCCTGCATGTGGTGGAGGCTCCACAAACCTCTGGAATGAACAGAAATGGTCAGGTGGGTCAGGGTGCGACCCAGCACTCACAGCCTGTGCGCTGTGACTGACCTTGAGCTGAACCAGAAGTTGGGGAGACCGCAAGCCTACAGCCGTTTCCTCCACAGGTGGGAACAGCAGAAGGGCGACAGGGCCCTGCGGGGCGGGCAGATCCCCGCTTCCCCTCACTAAAGCCTTCTGAGAAGGTCATGGCCAGCCCCAGGGGACTTCCAGGCGAGCCACTGGCTTCATTCACAGCCCCAGCATTTGGGTTCTTACTGCAGGAGCCTGCCCGCTCCTCTCTGTGGGTTGTGGCTGGGGTGTAGCAGGCCTATCCCTTGGTCAGGGGAAGGATGTGGAGACCCATTGGTTTGTCATGGCCCTTCAGTGGGAAGTAGTCTTCCCCCCATTGCCACTTCCCCAGGGGCGTGGTGTCCCCCAGGAAGGCAGCAGGAAGGCCTCACGGTGGGAGGGCGCCTTTTGACTTCTTGGGGAAGAACCTAAAGTAGAAAGAGCCCTGGAGTGGATCTTAGATTCCCTTTCGGTAGGGGTAGCATCTCTTTTATCGCTCTCTTCATTGCTCTTTTTTCTTTTTTGATATATTTTATTGATTTTTTACAGAGAGGAAGAGAGAGGGGTAGAGAGTTAGAAACATCGATGAGAGAGAATCATTGATCAGCTGCCCTTGCACACCCCCTACTGGGGATGTGCCTGCAACCAAGGTACATGCCCCTGACCGGAATCGAACCTGGGACCTTTTAGTCCACAGGCCGACGCTCTATCCACTGAGCCAAACCGGTTTTGGCTTTTTTTTTTTTTAATATATACATATTTAATATATATATATTTTTATTTATTTTAGAGAGGAAGGGAGAGGAAGAGAGAGAAACATCAATGATGAGAGAGAGTGGCTGCCTCCCGCTTGCTCACACAATCCAGGCATGTGCCCTGACTAGGAACCGAACCGTGACCTCCTGGTTCATAGGTCTACACTCAACTACTGAGCCGCACTGGCCAGGCTCTCTTCATTTCTTCAACAAATTATTTTCTAAACTGGTGACCAAACAAAACATGTTTGACTCATCTATATGTACTTGCTTTTCTCCCCTCACCTGTCACCCTCAGTCAGGCCTTGTGCAATAGCTTGTCATAGTAGATGTTAATGTTTGTAAGAATGAACAGATGAATGCATTGGATGACAAAGATTTTTATTTCAGCCCCATCTTATATTGTTGGAATGAAGTCCGTTTTCCCATCTATAAAATGTGGGCACGTATCCCCTTACCCAGCCCAGAGCACTTTTTAGTGCATCAGTGAGACAGGGATTGTCAGTATACTTTGAAAATTGTTTTCCTCTATTGAAACTTAAGAGGCTTGAGCCCTGTAATAAGAATGGCAAAGGGACGTGCTCCGGGCACTAACAAGCTACCATTGGTAGTGGCTGCTGGGAGGAATGGGTTGAGGAGAATTCTGAGGCCAGATCTAGGGTGGTGACTGGCCAGGACTGTTTGGCCCGAGAACAAGCATGGGGTTCAGCCTCTGTAGGGGCATCCCCACAGAGCCTCTTTTGGTCCAACTTACATAGGGCCCTGCAGTTGTTGGCTTTCCTTCTGCATCTGGGTGGCCTCCTTGCTCCAGCACGACACAGTCTCTCCTTTGCCTCTGGCTCTTGGCAGCCTGAGGAAGTTGGGTGTGCAGAGCTTTACTTTCTCTGAGGTCTGGAGAGGGAATCCTGGCCCTGAGGCCAGAATATACTGGGAGGAGTTCCCTCCCTGCCTTGGAGGAGAGCCTTAGGCTCTTCCTGCTCTGGGGAGGGCTTGTGGGAACCCTGCAAGGACACCCATACTTTTAGTCCTGAAGAGGGTCTGTGCTGTCCTCCCTTAGGATGGGTTGTGTTCTGAAGGTTTGTGTGTTTTTTTTGTAAATCAGTTGTTTAGAATATAGTGTTACATAGAAAAAAAGCAATTCGCTAATATTTCTTTTTTTAATTTTTCTCTTTTGTATTTTTGTTTGGTTTACTTTTTGTGCTTTTTGTAATACTTCTTTTTTAAAAAAGATTGATTTTATAATATATATATTGATTTTAGAAAGGAAAGGAGAAGACAGAAACAAATGATGAGAGAGAATCATTGATCAGCTGCCTGCTGCACGCCCCCTGCTGGGGATCAAGCCCGCAACCTGGGCATGTACCCTGACCTGGAATCTTATACTGACCTCCTAGTTCAGTGGTTCTCAACCTTTCTAATGCCGAGACCCTTTAATACAGTTCCTCATGTTGTGGTGACCCCCCCAACATAAAATTATTTTTGATGCTACTTCATAACTGTAATTTTGCTACTGTTAAGAATGGTAATGTAAATATCTGTGTTTTCAGGTGGTCTTAGGCTCTATAGCAGTCGAGAACCACAGGTTAAGAACCGCTAGCAGGGTCGCCTAAGACCATTAGATTACGATTAATAACAGTAGCAAAAATAAAATTATGAAGTAGCAACGAAAATAATTTTATGGTTGGGGGTCATCACAACATGAGGAACTGTATTAAAGGGTTGCGGCATTAGAAAGGTTGAGAACCACTGTACCTAGTTCATAGGTCAATGCTCAACCACTGAGCCATGCTGGCAGGGCTATTTTTTATTTTTTTAGAGAAGGAGGGAGAGAGAGAAACATTAATGTGAGAGTGATACATCTGTCAACTGCCTCCTACATGCCCTGTCCTACAACCCGGGCATGTGCCCTGACTGGGAATCAAACCAGCAACCTTTTGGTGCATGGGACATTGCCCAACTGAGCCACATCTGCCATGGCTCTTTTTTTTTTTTTTAATTGATATTAGAGAGAGAGGAAGAGAGAAGGAAAACATCAATTTGTTGTTCCACTTACCGTATTTATTCATTCATTGTTTGATTCTTGTATGTGCCCTGATCAAGGATTGAACTTACAACCTTGGCATATCAGGATGGCCCTCTGACCAATGGAGCTACTTGGCCAGGGTTGCTAATATTTCTTAAGCTCTTGCCAGGTACTAGACACTTGACTAAATCCATTTAATGAATTCTCACCTAATACTTGTAACAACACTAAAAAAAAAAGTGGACTTTATTATGTTCCATTTTCATATGAGGGCACAGAGAAGTTAAGCAACTTGACCCTCATCACACAGCTAGTAAGTAGTTGAGTCAAGATTCATACCCACACATCTGAGCACAGCCACAGCATGAACTGTTTGTCAGGACCAAGGCTCCCGTGAACCTAGTGCTGTGCTCAGCTGTCCTAGCAGTATCTCATTCAGCCCTTTGAGATTGAGACTCTCTTATCTCGAGTCTATGGATGAGGACTCTGAGTCTCAGAGAGGTGAAGGGCGTCCTTACGTAGCAAGCGGTTAGCAAAACCAGGGTTTAAACTCAGGGTTGCAGACTCCAGAGCCTGCCCCTGGCTGCCCCTTTTGCAAACAGCTTCTAATAGGTAACTCACCAGGTGCCAGTTCCTTTATGGGTAGTAGTTTGGTCCTTACAACCCTTCAAGATAGATGTTCTTACCTGTCTGCTTTTACAGAGGCAACAACAGGCCCACAGAGGCTGAGTAACTTCTCTAAGGACACCAGCTCTTAAATGGAAGGGTCAACATTTGAACTTCAGGCTGCCTAACTCCAAAGCATATTTTATTTCCTCTTTGCCTGCCGTCTCACAGCTCGTAGGCCTGGGACTGCCTGTTTATTCCACCCTCCTTGCTCTCAGGGGATGTGTAGTCTATTGGAGAGACAGTGTGCACACACAGTAGTCCTCACACCTCAACACAGCCGTGAGCAGGATGAGGTGCTGTGGGCAGGCTGTGAGAGCACTGAGGCTGAAGGGGCCAAAGAAGCTCTTAGAGATTAGACAAATCCTGGTGAGCAACTACGAGGGAGGAACTGGGACGTGGTAGGAGTAAGGGCCGGAAGCCCTAAGCTCCAGTGACTCGTGAAGGAAAAGAAGTGGGAGAAAGGCCGGGAATGGAGACTGGGCCAGATTGTGAAGGGCCCTTCTATCATGACAAGAAGCTTTTCTTCTATTTTGTGTTTTAGGGAAGGCAAATGAATGGTTTTGAGCTGAGAGGTGACTCAAAAGGGGCTATTTAGAGGAATGTTCCAGTTGTATACAACCAGGAAGTCATGGTTCAGTTCCCATCAGGGCATGTGCCCAGGTTGCGGGCTCAATCCCCAGTATGGGCAAGAGGCAGCTGATCAATGATGATGTTTCTAGCACTCTCTCCCTCTCCCTTCCTCTCTGAAATCAATAAAAATTATTTTTTTAAAAAGAGACTCCAAGCCAAAACCGGTTTGGCTCAGTGGGTAGAGCGTCAGCCTGTGGACTGAAAGGTCACGGGTTCGATTCCGGTTAAGGGCATGTACGTTGGTTGCGGGCACATCCCCAGTAGAGGGTGTGCAAGAGGCAGCTGATCGATGATTCTCTCTCATCGATTTTTCTAACTCCCTATCCCTCTCTCTTCCTCTCTGTAAAAAAATGAATAAAATATGTATTTTAAGAGACTCCAAACTGGTTTCCCTTGTCCCTGCCTGTGTTACCTTGGGCAAATCCCCTAAACTCGCTGGGCCTCTTGTTTATAAACTGAATGGGTTAGAACAGAGGCAGTGAGCAAAGGGACATTTATCAATGGTCTGCCATGTGCTGGGGCTGTGTAGTCTGTTCTTTGAGGTTCCTGCCAGCTCTTGGTTGTGCCACCGGCAGAAATAAGGAACCAGGCAGGGGTAAATAACACTCATTATGACACTTTAAATTTTACACACACAAAAACCCTCAACCCGAAGCTTTGGAAACTTGGTTTCACATCCTGGTTCTGCCACTTACTAGCTGTGTGGCGCTGGACAAGTCACGGAAGCTCACTTTAAAGTCTCCGTGACCTGATGATAATGATAACCTAACCTCTTGGGATGTTATCGGGGTTAAAGAAGATAACTGTATACAGAGTGCTCAGCATACTTGGTACAGTAGACTCTCAGTGAAGTGTTCTCTTTCCCTTGCCTTTTCCCTTCATTTAAATATATATATATTGATTTCAGAGAGGAAGGGAGAAAGAGATAGAAACATCAATGATGAGAGAGAATCATTGATCGGCTGCCTCCTGCACAGCCCCTACTGGGAATCGAGCCCACAACCTGGGCATGTGCCTTTGACTGGAATCAAACTCGGGATCCTTCAGTCTGCAGGCCAAGGCTCTATCCACTGAGCCAAACCAGCTAGGGCGTCTTTCCCCTTCTTCCTCTTAGTTATTCTACGAGCCAGTAATAACAGGCACACTTCTTAAGCATTTACTTTGTGCTATTTCACAATAACCTGATGAGGAGGGTACCATAATCCCCATTTCAGTGACTGAGGAAACAGTCACAGAGAGGTTCAATGATTTGCCCTGCCACAGCCGATGGTATCATCAGGAGAAACCCTGCTAGTAAGAGGGGGAGCCAGGATTCATGTGCCAGTCTACCTGTTATTCCCATTTTACAAATGAGAAAACTGAGGCTCACACACAACCAGTCAGTGGCAAAACCAGGTTTCAGAGTGTGTAATTGGCCTCAATCCCCCTGCCCTTTACCATGCTGCTGGGTTTTAAGAAGAAATGGAGGCTCAGATACTTGGTTCCATTTCAAGCACACTGAGGTGATGGTGAAACAGCCTAGTAGCTGGACCTGAGAGATGTGTCTGTTTGCTTCACTGATGCCTGCCATGTGCTTAGAATGGTGCCTGCACTTGGTACATAGTCAGTGAAGAATCACTGGAGGCAAGTCATCAAATTGGAGCTCTCTGGAGAGTCTGTCCAGCGGAAGTGGTGGCTGAGTGCTGGGGACCACAGGCAGCCCATGTGACTAGGCAGTCTGTCTAGGAAGGAGCCACTGCTCTGTGGCCTGGGTACCAAGAGGCTCAGTGGGCAGAACTGTGGGCTTTGCATTGGCAGACCTGGTTTCAGATTCCTGTTTTGCCAGCATTCCAGCTTGGATGTGACTTCGGTCCTTTCTTTTTCTTAGCTTTTTACTAAAGTGTAACAGGCCTACCAAAAGTGTACAAATCGTAAGTGTCTGTATGCTAATATAGAATGCTGGCAGCATATAGATCAAGAAACACCCTAACCAGTTTGGCTCAGTGGATAGAGCATCGGCTTGTGGACTGAAGGGTCCCGGGTTCAATTCTGATCAAGGGCATGTACTTTGGTTGTGGGTACATCCCCAGTGGGAGGTGTGCAGGAGGCAGCTTATTGATGTTCCTAACTATCCCTCTCAACTTCTTCTGTAAAAAATCAATAAAATATATATTTTTTAAAAAGAAAAAGAAACACTGTATGAGCAGTCCCCTTTTCTCCCTTTCTGATCACTGTCACCCCGCCAAGTGTAACCACGGTCTGACCTCTAACACCATAGATTACTTTTACCTGTTTTTGGACATTTTGTGTTCTTACATGTGTGATTTCTTCATTTTACACAATGTTGATGAGATTCATTTGTATTGTTGTGTGTAGTTGTGGATCATTCATTCTCATTGCTATATTAGAACTCCATTGTGTGAATATATTCAATACCATTTTTTTAACTCATTCTGCTATTGATGGGCGTTGGGTAGGTCCAGCTTTGGGCTATGAGGAGAGTTGTTGTGAACATTCTGTGCATGTCTTTTGGCTCACTTCACATCACGCACCTTTCTGGTGGGAAGACACCAGGAGTGGGATTGCGGGGGGGCCTATGGTGAACTTTCATAGTTAGTACCCGTTTTCCAAAGTGCTCATAGGAGATTTCTAGTTGCTTTACATTTTTGCCAACACTGGATTTAATTTTTATTTTTAGCTCTTCTGGTGCGTGTGTAGTGGTAGCATATTGTGGTTTTAATTTGCATTTCTCTGATGACTAAGGAGTATGAGGACCTTTTCATGTGCTTATTAGTCATTTGAACAGCTTCTTTTATGAAATGCCTTTTTGAATCTTTTGTCCACTTTGAATTCAGTTGTCTGACTTTTTCTTACTGATTTTATAAGACTTCTTTCTATATTCTGGATATAAATCCTTTGTCTTTTGTCAGATATTATGTCATCTACTCTGAAAGTCACCTCTTTGTTCTTTGAATGATATCTTTAGGTGAACAGAAGTTCTTAATTGTGACATATGCAGTTTAGCAACTTGCTCTTTTATGATTAGCCCTTTTGTATCTTTTTAAAAAAAATGTTATTGATTTTTAGAGAGGGAGAGAGAAGCATCGATTTGTTGTTCCACTGATTTATGCATTCATTGGTTGATTCTTGTATGTGCCCTGACTGGGGATTGACCCTTCAACCTTAGCATATTGGGATGATACTCTAGCCAACTGAGTTACCCAGCCAGGCAAGCCCTTTTGGGTCTTGTTTAAAAAATATTTGTCTACTTCAAAGTCATGAAGCCATTCTCCTATTTTTAAAAAATATATTTTTATTGATTTTAGAAAAGAAGGGAGAGGGAGAGAGAAACATCAATGATGAGAGAGAATCATTGTATTGCTGTGTGTAGTTGTGGATCATTCATTCTCATTACTGTATTAGGACTCTATTTTTTATTTTTTTATTTTTTTGTTTTTGCTGCCTCCAGCACACCCTCCACTAGGAATCAAGCCTGCAATCTGAGCATGTGCCCTGACTGGGAATCAAACCGTGATCTCCTGGTTCATAGGTTGGCACTCAAACCCTGAGCTACACTGGCCAAGCTTTATCTTCAAAATTTAAAGGCAGCCTCCAACATAAACACAATTCCATGACCACATTTAGGAAAATTAATAATTCCCAAATTTATAATCTATAGTCGTTTTCTGCCAATTACCCTCCAACTGTCTTTTGTTGCTGTGTTTTATTTTGTTTTTCAAAACAGGATCCAAGCTAGGATCATGCATTGCTTGTCTCCTAAATCTTTTAAAAAATATATATTTTGCCGAAACCGGTTTGGCTCAGTGGATAGAGCTTCGGCTTGTGGACTGAAGGGTCCCAGGTTCAATTCTGGTCAAGGGCATGGACATGGGTTGCAGGCACATCTCCAGTGGGGGGTGTGCAGGAGGGACTATCTGTCCCTCTCCCTTCCTCTCTGTAAAAAGTCAATAAAATATATATTTTTTATTTTTAAAATATATTTTATTGATTTTTCACAGAGAGGAAGGGAGAGAGTTAGAGAGTTAGAAACATTGATGAGAAAGAAACATCGATCAGCTGCCTCCTGCACACCCCCAACCGGGGATATGCCTGCAACCAAGCTGGAACCTGGGACCCTTCAGTCCACAGGCCCAGGCTCTATCTACTGAGCCAAACCGGTTAGGGCTCCTAAATCTTTTTTAACTTAGGACCATTCCCCTTCTCTTTTTGTAAGTGACTGACTTTTGTTGGTGATCAGGCCAGTGGTCTTGTAGGTGCCCCACATTTTGGATCTGACTATTTCTTATAGCATTGCTTCCTTTGTCCCTCCACATCCTGAGCCTCCTGAATTTGGAAATTGGATCTAGGCTTGAATAGATGCAGATAAACCTCACCACGCCTTTCTGGGGCCTTCTCTGCTAGCCTTTTCAGAGTTGTGTAAGGATCTCTGTGTGTGAGCAGGCGTGTAAAGTTTTAACACTTCCCAGTAAGTGGTAGCAGTTCTCATTATTTGTCCCACCTTAGGCTGGCATTTTACTCTAACATTTGTTCCCTGGAAAGTTTCCCCAAGGCTTCTCTTGTCCCAGCCAGGAAGCAGTAGCTTCTCCCCAGCTGGGGCTCCTGGATCCAGGCTTGGACATCCCCTGTCTTTCTCTCCCACCCTCAGACAACACAGGCAGTTCCACCTACCGGCCACCCCCTCGGACCCAGGAGGTGATGATCAACGGGCAGATGGTGAAGTTGAAGTATTGTTTCACCTGCAAGATGTTTCGACCACCCCGGACCTCACACTGCAGTGTCTGCGACAACTGTGTGGGTAGGTGCGGGGCCACAGGGAGGGATGTGGAGATCCCTGAGAGAGATGAAGACTGGAGAAAAGGGAGTCACTCATGTGGGGCTGGAGCGGGGTGGCATGTTGGAGAGATCCAGGACTGAGCAGGAAATCTGGTTCACTCAGATTTGTTCTGACCAAGGAGTAACCTGAGAATGACCAGTGGCTCTGAGTGTGAGCACTGGTGTCTTGGCTTCAGCCGGGGATCAGTGGATTTCTTCCCCCAGCTCTGAAGTGAGGCAGACACTGAGAGGCCCTGAACTCTTCTTTTAGGCCTCAGCCTGGTCCTCAGAGGTCCAAGGTCCCAGAAACCAGAGACTTGGACCAATAACATTCTAGATGCATTTGGGCCAGAAAGGAAATGATTTACCACCCAGTACCTGGGACCAGTTATACTGAAATACTTTGATCTGACTCTCAGGGTTTGGGAGGGACAAGAGTCTGGGAACAGAGGGGTTTAAGCTGGTGAGGTGGAGAAGAGGTAGCCGGGATTGGAAGCTGAGCTGCTGACCCACAACTGCAGTGGTTGCTGGGGAACCAGAGACTGTGTTGTCCCCTCTCCCTGCTTTCCAGAGGCTGGCAGCTCTGATGGGGACCAAGGGTGTGCCCCTGGGAGGTATCATAAGGTAAATGCTATGCAAGAGGGCCCGGTGAGCTGTGCCTCTGTGACTGCACAGTCCCCAGGGCAGTGAGCTCATCAAGCTGGCTCAGCATTCCCTGAGCAAGAGAACAGTGGGGAACACCCCATGACGACAGGCAGTGAAGTGGGTGACTCAGTGGGCGTCATTCATCTGTGAGAATCAGCCCCACCCACCCTCTGCACAGGGTGCTGGGCTTGGTGCGAGGCCTACAATGGGCTTGTGACCCATATTCCCACAGGGGACTTTCCTCGCCAGTCTGGGTGTGACCCTGCCCCCGGGGACATGGTGCTGGTATAAGATCAGCCCTCTGACCAGGCCTCAGGTGCCAGTTCTCCACTAGTTACATAGCAATCTAGCCCCTCCGTGGGCCTCTAGTTCTAGCTCGAGGGACAAGGGTCATTAGTTTGCGGTGTGTGGCAGGGTTCGTAGGCTGGGCAACAAGTATTTTTTGTGGATCTTCCTTGTACCAGGCACACCTGGGCCCTGGTGTTCAGCTCATTGTGAGGCCAACACAGGCCTCCCTTGTGGAGCTTACAATTGAGCAGGGGACACTGGCCAGTCTACTAATTGTAAATAAATATGTGAAACTCTGGGGGGGGAGGGCATGTATGGGGGGGGGGGAAGCAATGGTATATGTACAAAGATAATTTAATTAAAATTTTAAAATAAATAAATAAATATGTGAACACCATAGACAAAGTGCTCCAAAAGATAAGTGCCAGGGAAACAGGGCAAATAACAGGAACCCTTACCTTGCCTGGGGTCAGAGGACACTTTTTTTTTTTAATATATATTTTATTGATTTTTTTACAGAAAGGAAGAGAGAGGGACAGAGAGTTAGAAACCTCGATGAGAGAGAATCATTGATCAGCTGCCTCTTGCACACCCCCCACTGGGGATGTGCCTGCAATCAAGGTAGATGCCCTTGACCGGAATTGAACCTGGGATCTTTCAGTCCGCAGGCTGATGCTCTATCCGCTGAGCCAAACCGGTTCCGGCAGAAAACACTTTTTTAAGGAAGTGACTTTGCAGCCAAGACATGAAAGAGGGATTTCCCTTCACCAGGAAAGAGGGGGAAGAATGTGTGAGCTCTCACAGGACCAGAAGCAGGGAGTGTCTGAGGAACTAAGAGCTGCTGGTGCGGAGAGTGAGGGGGTGGGAAAGCCAGCCAAGGTGTGAGGCCTCTGAACACCTGTGCTGGTTGGTTGCCAGCCAGGCCTGCACTAACCCCTCTCCCCCGGCCCTTTTCCAGAACGGTTTGACCATCACTGCCCCTGGGTGGGCAACTGTGTGGGGAGACGGAACTACCGCTTCTTCTATGCGTTCATTCTCTCCCTCTCGTTCCTGACGGCCTTCATCTTCGCCTGTGTGGTCACCCACCTGACGCTCCGTGAGTTGGCAGAGGCAGTGGGAGCAGGGACAGGCAGAGGGCGGGCCAGCCAGCTCAGCCAGGCTGAGGAGCCGTGGTCACCGTCCCTCTGAGCCGTATCCTCTCCTGTTTCTTCCAGGCTCTCAGGGAAGCAATTTCCTCTCCACTCTGAAGGAGACACCAGCAAGATATCCTTTGCCTTTGTCTGCTAGTGGGCAGCCTGATGGGAACTGAGGCCCCGCCACTGGGGTGGGTTCCCACACATCCTGTAAACAGAGGGCAGCCATGTCGAGCAGGTGTTTGTCCTCTAGAATCCAATACACACCCAGGCTTGAGCCGATCTTAAATGGGCTCTTGTGGGACCGAGTGTCTGGGAACTCTCAAGAGCCATGGTCCCTGTCTTCCCTTAAGGCACCAAGCTCCCTGGACCACGTCCACAGTAGCATGGAACCCTTAGTTCCAACTACTGTCCATCAACCTGGGCTGGTCCTGCTCTTGAGGGGAGCTCTTCAACCCTTCTTGAGGCCCAGGAGGTGATCCCGCTGAGAGAGGTGACTGCCATAGGACGGTTACACACCTATTTCCTTTCTGGGGAAGGAGAGGGGAGAAAGGCTGGGCGTGGCAAGATTTCAGGCGCAGGGGAGGCTCCCAGCCCTGATCCTGGTTGTGGATCCTTGACCGCCTGCTCACTGTGCTGGAGTTGGTGATCTGCTTCTTCTCCATCTGGTCCATCCTGGGCCTCTCAGGGTTTCACACTTACCTCGTCGCCTCCAACCTGACAACTAACGAAGATGTGAGTAAGGCTGGAGCAACCCCTGGTTCTAGGCAGGACCCTTGGCAGGAGGCAGGGCTGAAGGAGCTGGAGTGGCAGCAGTGCAGCCCTGACTCTCAGCCTGCTGGGGAACGTGGGTGGAGATGTTAGCCGCCAGATGGCTCCTTCAGTGCTCCTGTCTTCGCCCTAAGAGACCCAGGGCAGGCTTCTGTGGCCCCCAAGATGCTGTCTTGGCGCTCAGTGCAGGCACCAGGGGCCCCCAAGATGCTGTCTCCCTAATCCCAGAAAAGGAGCACTCGCACCATAACAGTCATCACATTCGGTCAGCACATTGTGGTGTCCAGAGTTCTTTCAGTTCCCATCATCTCTCGGTCCTTTTGCCAACTCTGAGGGATGCTTTTTCTCCACTTGATGGCTGGGTGACTTGGCCCAAGATTATGCAGCTGGGAAGGGATAGAGTTAGGATTTCACCCAGATGCCATGTCCATGTTCACTGTCCCCTGCTGCAATTGTAGACAGCAGAGATGTGACTGTTCTTTGGTGTCCTTGAGGCTCCCTGGGGCTTCCTTATTGAGGGGGAACAGCCCGGACAAGACTCTGAGGTTCCATCAGTTCTCCCTACCTGCTGCCTTACAGACCCTCACCAACAGGCATTGTCTGAGCACTCACTATGTGCTCAGCCCTGGGCCAGGGACCTGACCTCCCCATTCCCGTTCTCCCAAATAACGAATAAGCAAACAAGAGCGTCCACTCCAGGGTCACTATGTGATACTAAAGGGCCCATCGACCAACAGAAAATGCCTTCTGTGACCTCAGCTTCTCATTTAGTGAAACAAAACTTAACACACATGATAGGGTATCATGTGCCTGGTGATTGGTACAGAGCAGAATCTCCTACGGTGGTTTCCTGGGTGCTGGTTCTGTAGGTTATTACTAAGGGGTTAAGTAAAGAGGGCTGATATAGCCAAATAAATTTGGAAATCTCTGGGTTAAAGTTAAGCAGGTGTCCTTCACTGCTAAACTCCTCAGTGCCTTTGATAGTAGGCTTCACGGAGCTAGAGATGGGTGAGATTTCGTCTGTGCTCCAACAGTACTATCAGAAAGTTGGTATCAGAGAGTTCCCTATTTTTCAAATGAGGATTCAGAGAAGTAGTGATCTATCCGGGGTTATGCAAGAGAGTCAGGGGCAGGGAACGCAGCCTGGGCCCTGAGCCCTTGTCCTGCCCTCCACCTTAGGAGGCTGGCCAGAGAAGGAAGGATGCACCCCAGAAGTTCCTTTGGAGGCTTCTCTATGGCTCTCCCTTGTCTTCCTTCCTGTTTGGGGTCTCCTCCTCTCCACTAGGTGCCCCCCACCATCCCGAAGTGCCCCACGTTCTCTCTGAATGGCCCCAATTAAAGGCATGTCCTCTCCAGTAATCTAGTTGGAACTGGTTTTAGAATTTGCCAGTTTCCCCGTGCCTCTAGACCCCCCTCTTAGAAAAGCAAGCAAAGGGAGATAGGTGTCTGACCCAGTCCTTCTACTTGCAGATCAAAGGCTCATGGTCCAGCAAGAGAGGTGGCGAGGCCTCTGTCAACCCCTACAGCCATAAAAGTGTTGTCACCAACTGCTGTGCTGTGCTCTGCAGCCCCCTACCTCCCAGGTGAGACGGGTGACCTTGTGAGTCCACATCTCTCAAAGAGGTTCTGGAATCAGCAGACCTCTCCCCACGTTACACTCCTCTGTCCCCATCCCCTGCTGAACGCTCTCAGGACATCTGTCACATAAAGGAGTTCTATGGAGAGTTGTAATTTTAAATCATGTGCTCATTGTAAATAAAAATTAAGTACAAAATATGAAAAAGAAGAGTATTAGGTCTCACAGGTAATCTTACTCCCCAAGGATAACCACAATTAATCTATTGGCCACACTTGAGCAGCGCTGCCCTTCTGGTGCTGCTGGTGCTGCTGGTCAGACTGGGGCAGGGGGTGGGCGGACTGGGGGGCGGGGGGCGGGGGGTTCCTCCTCCCTCCTAGAAGGAGAAAGCCCTGTGGTTCAGCCCTTTTAAGAAGCGCCCCATCCATTCTGACAGCAGAGGGCGCCAGATGGGAGCTAATTGGCAATGGACACGGAGTAAAACTTCCCACACCGTCCCCTTCTCCTCCCACCAATTCTGCCAGAAAAGGGACAGTAGGAGTCGCACTATCTCCAAAAGCCCTTTCATCCCTTTCCTCTGGCCTGCAGCCTGGCTTCTTGGCAGCCGCACAGAAAAGTGAGCTAGTTTGGATTAACAGTGAATAAATTCTGTGGCCAAAAGCCAGGTGTCCAGAGTGTGGAGAGAGGGCCCTTCTGGAAGGAGGGAGTCTTGAGTTCCCAGCGGGAAGACAGCTAGCTCCCTTTGCCTCAGTCTTTCTAGGTCTTGGACTTCCCTTAGTGGGGCCATTTATTTCCCACCCTGTGTGCTAACCCCACACCTCTGCTCCCCAAACCCAGGTTCCCACGGCCTGAGGTGTGAGATTCCCCCCAGAGGGACAGGATAGAGAGGCCAGGGCCAGGTGCCCAGAGGACCACACCAAGTCTCTGCCATCCAGCCCCCAGTCTGGAGCCCTGGTGTCAGGCAGAGCCCTCACATGTCCACCTTGTGTTTTTGAAGCCTGATTGACCGGAGGGGATTTGTGCAGCCTGACACCCTGCTGCCCTCGCCCATCAGAAGCGACGAGCCAGCCTGTGGAGCCAAGGCCGATGCCAGCATGGTAGGAGGCCACCCCTGAACCTGGCTCAGCATTTGCCACCTGCTGGCCTGTTTGCCCTCCGCACTCACCTGCCGCACTCCACACTTGCCGGGACCCTTCCCATCCCACCCGAGGGAAGTAGAGCCACCAAAGACTCAAGTCTTTTCGTATTTATTTCCCACCCTGCGTGCTGTCCCCACACCGTTCCATGGCTGTACCCTCCGCTCCTCAGACCCAGGTTTCTTCGGCCTGAGATCCCCCCAGCTGTCCAGTGGCAGGAGTGACAGGATAGAGAGGCCAGGGCCAGGTGCCCAGAGGACCACACCAAGTCTCTGTGCCAGGGCGAGCCCTGTATGAGTGAGGGTGCGGACTGAGTGGAATGCCTCCAGTTGGGGGAGCTGCTGAACTCTGCTGAGCTGGGGTTCTGGGGTGAAACAAGACCCAGGAGCAGTGGCCTTGGACAGTGGGCCATGGGACAGATGTTCCCATGGGCTACTTTGGTTTGCCGGCTCCTTCATTCTTTTTGTGATGATCATTGTTTTTCTTCGATTTTATTTTTTTTATATGGAGTCGGCCAATAGGATAGAGCTGGGTTCTAGGTAGAGAAGGCAGAGTTGGAGGTTGATGGGGCGATGGGGGCAGGGTAGCCTGTGTCAGAGAAGCCAAACCAGCTGGCCAGGCACCCAAGACCTCATCTCCAGCATGATTCCTGGGAAGCACACTAGGAAGTGGGGCCTCGCCATTTCTCCGCCCATAGAGGGTTCTCTATGGGATCCCAGGCTGGGCCTCCACCTCTTTCCCAAGTCAGGTCTGGGATGGGTAGGTAATACTCATGCTGGCAATACTTGAAACGGGTTTATTAATGCTGGGTATTTTGCACAATTTTATAGACCTCTTTTCTACATTTTTTAAATGGAAGAAGAATTCTTAAAAAGTCAGCCATTTTTCTGTCTGTGTAGTGCCAGGTTAAGGATTATCAGAAGAAAAAAATTAATTTTAATAAGTTTATTACAAAAGACCTTTTGACTGTGAGTATATGTGGTGTGTGTGTGTGTGTGTGTGTGTATGCTTGCCCTTGTACAAATGTGGCTGGCTCCCACTTCCCCACATCCCCTGGGCTACCCTCCTCCTCACCATCCCCCTCCAGTGTCAGCCAGCAGCAGCAGTACCGGCCTGAGCCATGGGGACAAGGAATGCGCTCAGTGGTTACAAGAGATCCCTGGGCTCCCGTGTAGCTCAGCCCACATCCTCCTTCCTCCCCCTCCTCGAGGGACTTCAGACAGCCAGTGGCTGGGACTCAGCCACCCCCAACCCCACCCCTGCCACCCAGCCCCCCAGGTCAGGCTTCCGGCTGGGATCTGCCTAGACAGGCTGAGGCTGGGTGTGGTGCATGGGGTAATGGCTAGGAGGAGCCGCTGCCACCCTACAAGCCACACCCCCTCCTCCAAGCCCTGAGTATGGGACCCAGTGCCAAGGGCTAAAGGACAGGGAATCTCTGCCAACTGGAGGCCTCCATCCAGAGGAAAGGAAGGAAGGAATGAAGGAACAAGGTGGGCCAACGTGCGTGAAATTGGCTTAAATCTAGGCTGGAAACTCAGAGGATGTCCCTCCTCTGCTAGGAACTATAGTTTTTTGTCAAAATACATAGCAAATTGTTCCTCTCTCCCCCACTTGGTCCTTCAAAAGGGCTGAAGTCCTTGGAAAATGACTTAAGAAGTCCCCTTATCTTGCCCTTCCTTGCTCCAGAGGCTAGTGCGTCACAGGCAGCTGAGAAGTGGCAGCCACAGATCTCCTCTGGGAAAATAGCTTCCCTTCACCCAGCCTTAGTGCCCGCGCCATCCTGCAGTGGCACTGGGAGGGGAGCAGGAAGCTGGCTAGAGGAGGTTGATTCCCACCTGACTTTTATTTAAGCTAGTATTCTTTGTTTCTGCTTGTAATAAACTTTTGTTTTTAAGAGTTGATTTGCTTTGGTTTGGTTTTTATTTGCTCTTCTTTGCTGAGGCCCCAAATGGCAGCCGTCTATTCTTTCAGTCAAACTTTGTCTTTCCTGGGGATACAGAGAGAAGGCAGGCAGCCCACTGACCTGGCTGAAGTTCTCTCCTGGCTGGAGTCTGTCTGCTGGAGGCAGAACAGAGAGGACTGAGGCTAGGGATAGTGTGTAAGAAGAGGCCGCCTGTCCCCTCCACCTTCCCCTGCCACAGGGGCTTGGAGACCCCAAGTTCTTGTTCCTTGCTCTCTTTCTACTCTGACCTCCAGTGACGGCTCCACTAAGAAAATGTTTATGAGACAGTAGATTCCAGTTTGAGAGCTGGAGCCTTCCTGGCCCTCTGTCTGGGCAGCAGAGCCCAGCCAGACACCTCATAACACTGGCCCACCTCTCTGGTATCTCCCCCAGGAGGACACCTGTCAGGATTTTGCCATCTCCTGCACAGCCTGAGGGGAGCTAACAGTCCTCTTTGCAGAGGGTTAGCTGGTAAGACCATCTCTCCCCTGTCAGCCGGCACTGCCCGCTCCCCTCACACACCATCTCATCCTCATCGCATGCCTCACAACCCCATGGAGCCCATTCATCTGTCTGGTGTGTGGTGTGGTGTGTATGCTGTTGGTGGTAGAGTCCCCAGGGCTCCCCCCTGAGCAGAAGGATGGGGTCAGGGCGAAGAGCCCAGCCCCCCTCCGAAAGAGGAAGTAGCTTCGCACATAACAGCTCTCCGACTGACGCAGGAGGTGAAGGGTGAGGGTGGGGAAAGGCTAGCTACCTGTTCTCAGATGCCTGGGCCTATTCTGGTGGTGTCCTGGTGTATAGGGGCCTTTGATCACTAACACGGTGTCCTGGCTTTCTGTCCCTGCTGAGCTTGCTCTCACCTGCCTGTTTTCTCTCCTGCTTCGTTGCCTGCTGCCCAAGCCTTGGTCCTCCTGTGGGGAAGAGGCCTTTTTGTGGGACCCCTGTAGGCCTCTTCTTTCCTCCCAATCCACTAACCCTCTCTCTTCTCCTTCTTTGCTGTCTTTCCGGGATCTCCAGTGTGTGCGGGGGCTTAAGGACCTCCTGAGGACCGCTGCTCTCTTCCTCTCCAGGAGTGGTCTGGGGGGAGCCAAGCACCTGGCACCTCCACCTGCCTAACCTGTGGCCCATCTGCCACCATCTGTGCCTACAGGGTCTACCCCCAAGCCTGCCCCACATGTGTGCTCTCTAGGGTCCCCCCATAGGAGCCAGGGGACTGACCTCTTTGCCCCTGTCCCCACTCCATGCTGGCCAGAGTATAGAAAAGCCAGAACGCAGCTGTCAGCACAATGATGTAATACTATGCTGAAACTTACCCTCCCCTCTTTTACCTTACGTCCCCTTCCCCAGATTTGTAAGGTGTCAAGACTCTTTAGGAATCTTGCCTTACAGCCTGCCCCCCGGAATCAGGCATAGCCATAGTCGAGCTGAGCAGGTTTCTTTAGGAGCTGTCTGGGCTGGGGTGTTATGGTTGATGACGCTGCTGAACAAGTTTGGTAACAGTTTTAAGCACAACTGGTTTGACGCTGTTCCCACGGCCCCCTCCACCCCAGCACTTGAGTAAAAAGGTTGCAAGAAAGATGCTTGTACCCTTTGCTCCAGGCACCGAGGGACTGAGCGACGGTAGTTCTAGCAGCCCCTTGTTCTCCAGAGGAATTAAAGAAAACCGGGCTTGGCCTCTGAAATCTGCTTAGCCCATGGCTGGGGGCTGCTTCTCTGCTGTCCTGTACCTTTTTTAACCAAAATAAAGATTTCCCTCTTCTTGCCGTATCTTTGGCTGTCTGGTGCCACCTTTTAGGGGGTTTCGGGGTAGGGCCTATGATGAGTGTGCAGGAGAACCACTGCTTATAGCTGCCAGTTCTGTTCCAGCTGGTCAGTGCTGTTTGGAGATTTTTAAAAGGCACGGCATCCCTGCTGGGTGGCTCAGTTGGTGGGAATGTTGTCCCGAGAATGCCAAGGTTGTGGGTTCCATCCCCAGTCGGGGCACATACAAGAGTCAACCAATGAATGGATGGATGGGTGAACAACAAATTAAAGTTTCTTGCTCTCTCTCCCTAAAAATAAATTAAAAAAAAAAAAAAGACATAACAAAGCCAGGAGTGACACAGGGAGAATGACCAGCATCCTCTTCACTGTGCCCCTCCAGAACTCCTGGTGTCAGCTCCAGAGACCTTTTAGCCTTAGCTGACCTCTGAACTCTGAAAGGTCCCAGCCTTGTCTGGGACAGAGGGTTTGACTCAGTCTGGGACTGTCACACCCCTGAACTGAGCTTAGCCCGGGGTAACACTCATGGAGCCTTCCCTCTCCCAGATGCTTTCCTACATCAAATACACACACAGTATGCTAGGAGCTAAATAATAGTAATAATAATAACTACAGTGGCCATTTAGCAGGGACTTGCCAAGTGCCAGGCCCATTTTCTCACCTAAACATATGAGGAAAGTGCTGTCAGCCTTTACAGACGAGGGAACTGAGGCTCAAGGAAGGCATAGGAGTTGCTCAGGGTCTCCCCGCATATAAAAGCAGCAAATTCAGTATTTTACCCTGATCTCTGCCCTTACCTCTAACCCTTCTGCACTACCCAAAGAATGACTACTGCTGCTTCAGGAGAAGGGAATCTCAAGAGGAGAAACTCTAAAGTTAGAGAAGGTCATTCACAGCCAGCTGGGGGCTTAGAGAAGACCTGCGAGGCCTCCTTGAACCTATGGGGAAACAGGCCGAGAGGAAGGAACCTGCCCAGGGCTTTTTACCTGAGCTGGAATGCAGCCCCACACCCTGAATTCATTCCAATTTTCCCCCAAAAATTCCACACCACGTTAGACTGGACTGGTCTAGAAAATGTGGGATACTCTAAACAGCAGTATCTTATGGAGGAAAAGTCTCAGGACAGCTGACTCACTTAAAATTAATCTAATCCCCACCACCACCACCACCACCAAAGGCAACTAGTAGAGTGAGCTCTTGACTGGATAACTGAACTCTATAATTAGGGGGAGAAGATGATCACCTCTTTAGTTTGATCATTCTAAAACCGGAAAAATGGCCTAGGAAATTCTTCCTAGAATCTTAAGTCCTTCCTGCTGCAATCAGAGCCCTATCCTCTGTTCTCAGTAGAGATAGACAACTAGTTGCTGCCTTCCTCTCTCTGCTACAACCCTCAAAAGCCTATTTACCAGCTAAGGATTGGTTGTCTCTGGGACCAGAGGCCTTAAGCATGTTGGTAGGATGGATGTTATACAGAAGGGAGGGAGGTAGGCAAGATGAGGAAAGCCCCTTTGGGCTGCAGCCCCAGCTCTTGTCCTGCTGACTCAGGCGGCTGACTGTGGAACTCAGTGCCCTGCCGGGGCCTGCTGCCTCCTGCCTGCTGCCTCCTGCCTGCCTGGGCTTCTGGACTTGGGAAATGGAAGCCTGGAGGCAAAGGGAGGTGCATCAGACAGGATCTGAGTCAGGATATCAGGATCTCAGAATCGACAGGCCAGAGCCAGCAGGAGATGTCAGGCAGCCTGGCTCCCAGATTCAGCAGGGAAGGGGAGAGAGGGGCTTCCTTTCTCTTACCCAGAGTCTGTGCCAAGGGCATGCCATCAGGTCTCCAGGTTTGAGTGATGGAAAAGAGAATACTCCCTCTCTAGAGACTGAAATAGCTCCAAAATTGCCAGGTCCCAAGTTTATGTTGTTCTGGGACCTCCAGCTTTCCCTCACGACTTGGAAAGCCTGGGCTGGGTGACTAATCAAAAGAAGGTCCTTGAAGGGCCCAGGGTTTTCATAGGCCAGAGGAATGTCTAAGATGGAGAAGGAGGAGGCAGTATTGAATGAGCATATCTGACCATTCATCTGTCTTCCTTCCCATGTGGACACCCAGCTGGGCCTGGTGAGGGGCTCTTCTTCATTTCATAGGCTTCAGATCCATGTTCATGCTGTGAGTGTATATTTTTATAATAATAGTTAGCCAAAACCGGTTTGGCTCAGTGGATAGAGTGTCGGCCTGCGGACTCAAAGATTCCAGGTTTGATTCTGGCCAAGGACATGTACAATACCTTGGTTGCGGGCACATCCCCAATAGGGGGGCGTGTAAGAGGCAGCTGATTGATGATTCTCTCTCATCGATGTTTCTAACTCTCTATCCCTCTCTCTTCCTCTCTGTAAAAAACAAACAAACAAAAACAACCAATAAAATATATTTTTTAAATGTTTTAAAAAAATAATAATGAAGTTGGATTTTTTCCTACATGATAATAATAGTTACCATCCACCACTCAAGTAAGTACTTTCCATTAACTCATTTAATCCTCACAACCCCATTTTATACTTAGGAACACTGAGGCACACAGAGGTTATTAAATCATTTGGCAAAGGCCACAACAGCGTGTAAGAACTGAACCTGGCTGATCTGATTCCAAATATACTCGCTATTCTATCTCTCAGAAAAATAATACACATTCATGATTGATGATTTGAGTAAAATAGGAAAAGGAAAAAAGTCAGTTTCACTCCCTAAAGACACCCTCAGTAAGTTGTATTTTAGTGTACTAGTATTTCCTTTCCATCA
This sequence comes from Pipistrellus kuhlii, assembly GCF_014108245.1. Classification (NCBI taxonomy): domain Eukaryota; kingdom Metazoa; phylum Chordata; class Mammalia; order Chiroptera; family Vespertilionidae; genus Pipistrellus; species Pipistrellus kuhlii. Next base: position 180,364,147 of record NW_023425515.1, on the reverse strand, counting down.
TTTCCTGTCTGGATTGAGCTAAGCCCTCAAGATATCAAGCCTAAAATCCCTTCTGCTTCTTTGGAAAACCTATAGCTTTAGCCCAAATATGTCCCTGTTTTTCCTTCTAAGGGGCAGATCTCATCTTGGAGCCTCAGAGTTCTAGGCTCCCTCCCTCCAGAAGGGGGGATGGGTGTTCAGACACCAAGAACAACCCAGGGAAGGACCGGCCTGTGACATGGTCCTGGCTCCAGGGTTAAGCTGGCTAGATCCCAGTGAGGGGAGCCCCACCCCTGAGCCCCATCTGAGCTATAGCTAGGGGTGAGGCAGATAAGCAGGAACCCACCTTCATGGGCACAGTGCCAACACCTTTAGATGAAAGAAACCCTTGACTGACACGAGGGCAGCTAACAACAATAGTTGCTACCCAGCTAACAGGGACAGAAGGTTGGCAACAGAGACCTCTCCATCCATGCCAGAGGTCAGAGGTGGGGCCATGGTCAAAGGGAAGGGGCAGCAAAACTCCTGAGAGTCAGGCTTTGGGAGGCAGTCCTCAGCTGGGACTGCCCCATAAAACAAAATGGTATGTGTCGCCTCTTTTTTCTTAGCCCTGTCTCTCTCCCCAGTTGCTAGCGTCCCCCCTGGGGAACCAAACTGGGCTGAGCACCCAGGTGGCCTGCTTCCCAGCCTCAGAGGGTGAGCTGAGTCAGGCAGGAAAGTGGGCCAGCCAGCATCTGGGCCCCCACCCTCTGTGAGGCCCACTCATACAGGATGGCTGGTGACTTGGAGGGGGCAGGTGACCTGGCATGGAGAGCCAGAGGGTAAGTCCTCAAACAAGTGGCAACAGGCCACCAACTTGAAAGGGAAAATTGTGCTGTGATGGGAAAGGTGGCCAACAAACCTACTGAGTGACTAATTACGATGGCTGGGCTGGAGCGTCAGAGACTGCTCATTAAACACCTCATTAAGTGGCACCCTGAAAGCTGCCACCTGTGCACTCTGGGAGTTCAGAGGGGACAGGATCCTGAGGGAGAGTGAGGATGGGGGATGGAACCATTCCAAGAAGCTCGGATCACACTTCTAAATACGTCCTGGAGCTCACAAACCAGAGGGCTTGATGGAGCGAGAAGTCAAGGAAGTAGGATGCAGGGGACTTAGTGGCTGTGTGACCTTGAGCAAATCTCATCCCTCTCTGAGGCTTAGTATTCCTGTCTCTAAAATGGGGTACCAGTTGGTCCGAAGGTTGTGGGTTATTGTTAAGCTGATTAAAATGGGGTACCTAGCCGAGATCGGTTTGTCTCAATGGATAGAGCGTCGGCTTGGGGCCTGAAGGGACCTGGGTTCGATTCCGGTCAAGGGCATGTATTATACCTTGATTGCGGGCATATCCCCAGTAGGGGGTGTGCAAGAGGCAGCTGATTGATGACTCTCTCTCATCGATGTTTCTAGCTCTCTATCTCTCTCCCTTCCTCTCTGTACAAAATCAATAAAATATATTTATAAAAAAAAATAAAAATAAAATGGGGTACCTAGTAGTCATAATCCTGCCCACCTCACAGAGACGTCACAGGGATTAGATTGGACACTGGATACCAAGGTTGGGTAACTGGAGCCCTAGCTACACATGAGTCCTCTCCCCTGAACCAAGGGGGGAACCTATCCGGCAGGAATAAGAACCCCATCCTCTAGAATAGGGGTGTCGAACTCAATCAGAGAAGGGGCCAAAATCTAAAATCCAGCCTAAATCGCGGGCCGAATGGTTTACTGAACAGTCATAAACTGTCATTGTGATGGAAACGCAGCGGAGTGCAGTGATGACAGCGCGGTGCGGGCCACATTGCAAGGCCTGGCGGGACAGATTTGGCCCGCGGGCCTTGTGTTTGACACATGTGCTCTAGAATGAAAAAAAAAAACCAACCCATCCTCCTGCACTTGGCTTTATGTGGTCTGCCTAGGGTGAGGCAGCCTGGTGGCTGAGCCATCCTTAGCCCCTGGAAGGACATCGTGAAGGAGAATCTGAGTTGAGAAACTGGGGCAGCTACCTCATGTGGGCACCCATGTAATGGAAGCCCTGAACAAGAGGGGGCAGCTTGGAGCGTGGAAAGGTTCCTGTGCAGGTGGAGCCAACACCCAGATTTCTCCTGGTGACTGTCCCGATGACTCACCCCACATCCCGGCCCTTTTACCTTTAAGGAAGAGCCGGAAAGGGTGTGGGGAGGAGAGGAGAGGCGAGGCGGTAGGTCCAGAGCCTCAGTCCCGCCCTCTGTCCCTCCCCACCCCACCCTGCTCTGAGCCAGGCCATCCAGCCAAAAGGCAGGTAGCGATCTGGGGAAGCACAGAATCCTGCTTGATCCCCGAGGCAGCCGTTTAGCCTGCCGCCTGCCTGCCTGTCTGTCTGCCCAAAGCTGAGCCATGGAGAGAGCAAGTCTGATCCAGAAGGCCAAGTTAGCAGAGCAGGCCGAACGCTATGAGGACATGGCAGCCTTCATGAAGAGTGCTGTGGAGAAGGGCGAGGAGCTCTCCTGTGAAGAGCGAAACCTGCTGTCCGTGGCCTACAAGAACGTGGTGGGTGGCCAGCGGGCCGCCTGGAGGGTCCTGTCCAGTATCGAACAGAAAGGCCAGGAGGAGGGCTCGGAGGAGAAAGGCCCAGAGGTGGGAGAGTACCGGCAGAAGGTGGAGACTGAGCTCCGGGGCGTGTGCGACACCGTGCTGGGCCTGCTGGACTCACACCTCATCAAGGAGGCCGGTGACGCCGAGAGCCGGGTCTTCTACCTGAAAATGAAGGGCGACTACTACCGCTATCTGGCCGAGGTGGCCACCGGCGATGACAAGAAGCGCATCATCGACTCTGCCCGGTCAGCCTACCAGGAGGCCATGGACATCAGCAAGAAGGAGATGCCGCCCACCAACCCCATCCGCCTGGGCCTGGCCCTGAACTTTTCCGTTTTCCACTATGAGATCGCAAATAGCCCGGAGGAGGCCATCTCACTGGCCAAGACCACCTTCGACGAGGCTATGGCTGACCTGCATACGCTCAGTGAGGACTCCTACAAGGACAGCACCCTCATCATGCAGCTGCTGCGAGACAACCTGACTCTGTGGACGGCCGACAACGCCGGGGAAGAGGGGGGCGAGGCACCCGAGGAGCCCCAGAGCTGAGCCATGCTGCTACCCTCCTGCCCTGCCCTGCCCGCTCCAGTCCCCCCCACCCCCAGCAGAGAGGACTAGTATGGGGTGGGAGGCCCGACGCTCTCCCTGAATGCTCTGCCCCAGCTCAGCGAGGCTCCATGGAGAGGGATCGGCAGAGTGGAGGCCCCCTGGAGCCACTGGATCCCACTCTTCCTGCCGCTGTCGGGTTCTCCTAACCACTGGTCATTCCACCCAGCCCTGCTCTCTGCGCCCCCTCCAGACCCTGCCCGTGAACCTGCCACTTCTGCCTCTTCCCCCCTCTTGACCCCCTCCTGCCCCTGCTGCCTCTGGATCTTAGGAATTGAGGAGCGTCCCACCCAGTGACTGAGAACTGGACCATGTCAGAGGCTGGAGATGAGAGTGAGGTGTGTGTGTGTGTGTGTGTGTGTGTGTGTGTGTGTGTGAGAGAGAGAGAGAGAGAGAGAGAGAGAGAGAGAGAGAGAGAGAGCGCGCGCACAGAATGAGAGGGAAAGCATGTCTGCTGGGTGTGACCATGTTTCCTCTCAATAAAGTTCCCTTGTGTCAATTCCCCTTGTCTTTTCCAGTTATTGGCAGAGGGCTGGGACTGGGATTGGTGTATGATTTACAGAAAGCCTGACTTGGGACCTCTGATTTAGGGCCCGAACCTCCCATGGGGTTGGCTCAGTGACCCGCAGGCCAGACTTTGGGGCCGGTGACTCCTGGCGAGCGGCCAGGGGACAGGCTCCCCGCCACCGAGGCCCCAAACAAGCCGGTCTGGTCTCGGGAGGGTCGGGTAGCGCCAAGGCGGCTCCTCAGCTCGGAGGGGACGGGAAACAGTGACGTCTCTGAGGTCCGAGCACAGCGCTGCTGGGATACGCAGCAGTGAGCAGCACTGAGCACCAGGTCTGAAAGCTCGGCGGTGGGGAAGGTTGGGGGGGTTGTCCCCCTGAGACGCGCAGATCTGAGGCGGGAATTCCGATCTGAGGCGGGGGCGTGACGCCACCAGGAAAAGCCCAGCTCGGAAGCGAGGGGAACGTCCCCAGCGTGCGCAGACGGGACCGAATGAGACGGGCTAGCGGAGAGGAGGCCGGTGTGGGGAGCGGAGGCCGGGGGGGGGGGGGGGGGGGCAGAACCGGTGGGGGGGAGTTGAGGCCGGTGTGGGGAACGGAGGCCGGTGAGGGGGAGCGGAGGCCGGGGAGGGGGAGCGGAGGCCGGGAGGGGGCGCGGAGGCCGATGACGGGGAGCGAGGCCGGGGAGGGGGAGCGGAGGCCGGGAGGGGGCGCGGAGGCCGATGACGGGGAGCGAGGCCGGGGAGGGGGAGCGGAGGCCGGTCCCCGAAAGCCCACCCGCCACCTCAGTCCAGAGGCAGCACTACAGGCTCGGCAGGCGCCCCCCTCGGTCCCGCCCTAAAAGCCCGGGCTGGAGGCGGGCCCGAGGCCGGTAGCGTCCAATCACGGGCGGGCGATGCTCGGATACTGGCCAATGAGAGCGCGAGCAGCGGCCGCGCGCTGCGGCGCGTCTTCCCGGCGGCCGCGGGCCGGAGGGCTCGGAGCCGCCCCTGCGGGGCTGAGGCGCCCCCGCCGCCCGAACTGCAGGGCGGCGCGCTCCGGTTTCACTCAGACAAGTCGCTACCCGCCGGGCCGGAGAGCCAGGCCTCCGCGGAGCGCGGAGCGGCGGGACGGGGCGGTGTGGAAAAAGCAGCCCTGCCCTTTGAGTCATCGCTTAACCGAGGGCCCCCGCTGACAGGACGGCTGGGAATAGGCCACCAAGGCGTCTCCGCCACGCACCAAAGTCCAGGCAGCCTGGCGGGTGGCGGGGAAACTTAGATTGTGTCCCAGACCTGGCTGTGCGACCTTGGAAAAGCCTTTTTATACCTCCCTGTGCCTCAGTTTTCCCTTCTGTGTCAAAGGGGCTGGAACTAAACACTGACGAATCTGGGTTCTGGAGTCAAACTGCCTGGGCCTGCCTCCCAGCCTGCCTCTGCCAAGGCTCTTAACCTTGCTTACTTTTTGTGTCCTCATTTATAAAGTGGGGATTAAAAAACAGTGCCTTCCTCTTCTTAAGAATTGCTATTGCCCAAATGAGTTTGGCTCAGTGGATAGAGCATCAGCCTGTGGACTGAAGGGTCCTGGGTTCGATTCCAGTCAAAGGCAAGTACATTGGTTGCGGGCACATCCCCAATGGGGGTTGTGCAGGAGGCAGCTGATCGATGTTTCTCTCTCATTGATGATTCTGGCTTTCTACCCCTTTTATTTTAAAAATAAAACATATTTTTAAAAAAGAGTTACTATGAAGTTTGAGAAAATAAATGCACTTAAAGTAGCTCATAGTGCTTGTTAGCTATTACCAATCCTTCTAGCATCAGTAGTCTAGGATTTACCCAGCATTTCTGTGCCAAAAGCAGAATCATCATCCTGGCAGGCTTGGCTCAGTGAATAGAGCATTTTGGGCAAGAGCACATGCCCAGGTTGCAGGCTGGATCCCCAGTAGGGGGCGTGCAGGAGGCAGCCGATTCCCTCTCATCATTGATGTTTCTCTCTCCCTCTCCCTGCCTCTCTAAAAAAAAAAAAAAAAAAAAAAAAAAAAAATAGTAATAATATATATATATATATATTTTAATTTTTTTAAAGCAGAATCATCAGTCAGACCCAGTTCTGAGGAGCAGCTGATCTGCATGCTCACTGGGCCACCCCAGGATGCTGGCCTGACTTCAAGTGGTCACTCCTCACCTGGCATGATTGGGGGAACTCAGTCCAGCACCATCAGGTTCCCAGAGCCCAAGTTTGGCCACACCCATGAGACTCAAAATTGAAGGGCTCTTATCAGAGTAGTAATTCTACAGGGGAAGTTGGCAAGACCACAGCGATGCCTTCTGAGCCCCTGTTTTCTCCCCTCCTTTCCTGAAAGTGTGTTGGATTTCCAAGCCTGGCAGAGATTCTGGGCTAGGGCAAGTGACTCCCCCTCAGCTCTGAAAGTGACCCGGTTTCTCTTACCAGACAGGTCTGGTAACTTTCTCTTAAAGGGGTAGGTCCTGGGAAAGGAACCTCCTTTCTTTTCTCTCAGCCTCCCTACACCACTCATGGTTGCCCTATGGGGAAAGAAATGAGCATGTTGGTGTTGAAGGATTTCAGAAGTACATGGTGTGGCCCTAGCTGGTTTGGCTCAGTGGATAGAGTGTAGGCCTGCAGACTGAAGGGTCTCAAGTTTGATCCCGTCAAGTCAAGGGCACAAGCCCGGGTTTTGGGCTCAATCCCCAGTAGGGGGCATGCAGGGGACAGCTGGTCAATGATTCTCTCTCATCATTGATGTTTCTATTTCTTTCCCTCTTCCTTCCTCTCTGAAATCAATAAAATATATATTTTTTAAAGTATATAGTGTGGATTGCTCAGATGTGGAATCTCATTAACAAAATAAACTGATGAAAGGAGTGCATCCAGAGACATGGGGGCATGGACCAGAGGGTGGAATCTTAGAGGCAAGGCAGGGGAGGGAGGAGCATGGGAAGTAATCAGCCAAAGACCTTGTATGTATATATGTATAACCCATGGACGCAGACAATGGGGAGGTGAGGGCCTGGGGTGGGGGTGGGCTGGGCTGGAGGGGACAATGGTGGGTGAGGTGGGTGGGGGAGGGGACATATGTAATACTTTCAACAATAAAGTTGTTTTTTAAGTATTGATATATGGTGTGGATTGGAACATCATCAAATCAGATGGCTAAATGTAAGCTGGCTTAGGCATCAGACCATGAGGGTTCCAGACCTTTTATTTTTGACATATTTTTTGTTTTAATCTCTGTAAAACTATTTATTTTTAATATATTTTATTGATTTTTTACAGAAAGAAAGAGAGAGGGACAGAGAGTTAGAAACATTGATGAGAGAGAATCATTGATCAGCTGCCGCCTGCACACCCTCTACTGGGGATGTGCCTGCAACCAAGGTACATGCCCTTGACCAGAATCGAACCTGGGACCTTTCAGTTCGCAGGCCAACGCTCTATCCACTAAGCCAAACCGGTTTCAGCTAAAACTTTATTTATTTCAGAGAGGGGGGAAGGGAGAGAGAGAAACATTGCATGAGACAATGCTCCAACTAACTGAGCCACACCCGCCAGAGGTCTGTAAAGTTTTCTTACTATTAGCCAGAGTGGGGTTTCCATCAGCATTTCCTGCCATCTTTCCCTGGCCTACATTGCTGTTTTAGAAATGTTAGTTCTACTGCTAATGGGTATAGAGTTTCCTTCGGAGAATGAAATGTTCTGAACTTATTTATTTTGTTTTTAAGTTGATTTTAGAGAGAGAAACATCAATTTGTAGTTCCACTTATTTTTGCATTTATTGGTTGATTCTTGTATGTGCCCCGGCTGGGGATTGAACCCACGACCTTGATGTATCAGAATGACACTAACCAACTGATCTACCCAGCCAGGACAAAATGTTCTGGATTTAAACTGAGGTAATATTTGTTCAATTTTGTGAACATATAAGACACTGAATTGTACACTTTAGAAGAATAAAGTTTATAGTGTGTTAATTATAACTGTTTTAAAAACCTGTACCAGCCGGGACCAGTTTGGCTCAGTGGATAGAGCGTCGGCGTGCGGACTGAAAGGTCCCAGGTTCCATTCCAGTCAAGGGCATGTACCTTGGTTGAGGGCACATCCCCAGTAAGGGGTGTGCAAGAGGCAGCTGATCGATGTCTCTCTCTCATCGATGTTTCTAACTATCTCTTTCTTCCTCTCTGTACAAAATCAATAAAATACATTAAAAATATATATAAAAATCTGTCTCAGAAGCCCTGGTCATGTGGCTCAGTTGGCTGAATGTCTCCCTCTGCCTTCTCTCTCTCATTCCCTCTTAAAAAAAAAAAAAAAAAAAAAAAAAAAAAAAAAAAAATTCAGTCTCAAAAGGCAAAGCAGGTTCCACTGGAAATTCCATGGTGGCCATTTTCCCCTTCACAACATTATCCTTTCCACTTGAGCACCTGTTATAACCTCTAAATTTCAAAACCCAGTTTCAGGTCAAAACATGATTAACCAGCTTCCCTCTCCCTTCAACATATACAGAGCTTTGGATATGTGCTCTTTTACCAACTCCTTTCATTTATTAAATGCATTTATTCAGTTATGATTTCATATCTACTTGATTCTACCTTTGGGTTTGTAACTATGTCCTGGGTTTATTTATTGTCTCCTCAGAAAGCTCTCTAAAAGAAGTAACTTTGCCCCTGACCAGTTTGGCTCAGTGGATAGAGCTTCGGCCTGCGGACTGAAGGGTCCCAGGTTCAATTCCTATCAAGCACATGTACCTTGGGTTGTGGGCACATCCCTAGTAGAGAGTGTGCAGGAGGCAGCTGATCGATGTTTCTGACTCTCTATCCCTCTCCCTTCTTCTCTGGGGAAAAAAAAAATCAATAAAATATATATTTTTAAAAAGAACTTGATTGATATGGGAAAATTTGTAACTTAAGGTTTTCTAGGGAAGATACATGCTCTTAATTTAATTGGCTCTGTAGATCCACAGGTGATGGAGGACAAGGCATTGGGTTCAAAGTGCCTTCTCAGAACCAAACAGGCACCCTAGGGAGGCCAAGGGTTAGGCAGGCCTCTGTGGCTCCTTCTAGAAAGCCAAGATACTCCTATACACACATGTCCAAGGTATACATGTCCAGTGCCTTTGGGGGGAAACCTGATTTCAGATGCTTTCACCAAGATTGTTCTGTCCAACAGTGCCCCATTCCTGCTTCTTCCTAGAGAACAGAGCACTGTAATAATAGCAGCGTGGTTGGTTAGAACATTGTCTTATACGCCAAGGTTAGATTCCGAGGTCAGGCATTTAAAGAGTCAACCAATGAATGCATGAATAAGTGCAACAACAAATCAATCTCTCTCTCTCAAAATAAATTTTTTTAAAAATAGCAACAGACATGACTGCTATTATCATCTTTGTTTTGCAGATGAAGAGAATGGGGCTCAGTGCAGCTAACTAACCTAATAATGTGCCTGGGGAATGGAATGGATCGGACTCCAACGTCCATAGTTTTTAGACTACAACAGCTGTTTTCAAATTGTGTTCAGAGGGTTCCCCAGAAACTAGCAAGGGCAGGAGCCCAGTGGTCAGGGTTTCCCATTTCCACATATGGCTAAAATAGCCACACAAATGTCTATAATTGTGAGTTAAAAATAAGCTTGAGCTGAAGCCAGTTTGGCTCAATGGATAGAGCATCAGCTTGGGGACTGAAAGGTCCCGGGTTCGATTCCAATCAAGGGCATGTACCTTGGTTGCGGGCATATCCCCAGTGGGGGGGGGGGGGGGGGGAGTGTGTGTGTGCAAAAGGCAGCTGATCGATGACTCTCATCGATGTTTCTCTCTATTTCTCTCCCTTCCTCTCTGTAGAAAATCAATAAAATATATTTTTTAAAAAATAAGCTTAAAAAGAACCATGTTATGCTATGCTGCCCTGCTTCTAAAAATCAAGAAAGGCTTACTCTACTCTCAATCTAATGCCACCCTAGGGCCCAGCAGAAAGGAATTGTCTTAAGTGAGAGGGGAAAAAAACAAAAACAAAAAACTGTAGTGGACCAATTTCCTTAATCTGGTTACATCCTTTGTTCCTTTTCAATTCTTCACCTGTTCACAGGGTCTACTCATCCCCCAAACCTTGCTGTGTGGGGGGGAGGGGGGGCGGGGGGAAGGACTTAGGGTAGAGGGGGAGAAAAGCAGGTTTCTGCAGAGTAGGCCCCCCACCTCTCAGAACCCCCAGCCCCACCTACACAGTGAGTCAGGGGCCAGGAATGTCTGCGGGGGCAGTAGACAGGTATGTCAAAGGCTGATTCATCTCTCATCTCCACCCAATTTTCTCCTTACTGTTCTCTGGGAAATTTAACTCTTTATTTGTCTAGAGATAAAAGAGGGAGATCCCAGACTCTGAACTCATGGAGTCTTCAATCTATGGCTACATACAGTACTTCATACATCAGATTATGGCACTTAAGAAATGTATGTTGAAAGAGAAGGTGGGAGGGAAGAATGGAGGGAAGGAGGAAGACACATTCTCCCCCCTGCCCCTTCTTCCTCCAGAATAAAGTCATCCTGAAATTTCCTTTTCTGAGTGTACAGGGGACTTACGTTTAATTCAGAATAGATTGTGCAACCACTGGCATGCTTTATGAGTTGGGGAGAAATCTCACTCATATCCCAATATCCCTTCTCTGCAGTTTATATGATTCCACAGAGCAATGTGGAGGTTCCAGGATGAATATACAGGAAGAGGCCACCAGTGTGAAGGGAGCTGTACTTGCACAGTAAGCACACTTCTTGAGAGTTTGCATTCATTTGGGATAGATTGAAGGGGCCTTTCATCTCCCTTCTCCACAGTTGCTTCAGGGTTTTGGATGTGGAAAATTTCCAGCTTTGCTTTGTATTTTAGTTCAGCACATTTTTATAAAACTCATCTTTTTCATCTTAGTTGGGCTCCAAATACCAGCCCGTCCCTTCACACTCCGCAGCCTTAAGCCTCCTGGACACCTGAACTTCTGGTGCTATCTTGAAGTTGGCTTCCTGGCAGGAAATGGACAGTCGGTTGTTAATGAGACTTATGACTTCCCCTGTCCTCAGTAGGCCCAATGCCATTGAGATATGTGCTAATTTGGGATTCTTCCTTCTTCAGGGGATAGGAAGTAGGGGTGGGCATACCAGATCAGGCTGGGTAAAGGCTCATGGCCAGGGGCAAGAAAGAAAAGGGGAGGGACAGGAAGGGGGCTACTCAGCTTACTAGAGAATTTCCTTCCAGGTGTCTGGGGCAGTTGGGCCTCCCCACTACTTTCAAAAACTGGGTGGGGCCCTGGCTGATTTGGCTCAAGTATAGAGCCTCAATGAAGGGTCCCCAGGTTCAATCCCATCAGGTCACCCAGTGGGGGATGTGCAGAAGGCAGCCTATCAATGATTCTTGCTCATCATTGATATTTCCATCTCTCCCTCTCTCTTCCTCTCTGAAATCAATAGATATATTAAAAATAACAAGCTGGGTGGGCCTTGGTAATGCTGGGATGGGTCTGTAATCACTCCCCTGCCCTTCTTGAAAGGGAGCCTTGAGAAAGGTCAAAGATTTTCCAAGATCAACCTTTCCACACACCCTACTGGGATCAAGCTTCCTATCTCAGCCAACTGGAGGGGAGCTTTTTGCTAATTCAGAAACAGTGGAAAGCAGACTGGCTGGTGGTACGTTCGATTGCTGGTCAGGGCATGTACCTAGATTGCAAGTTAGATCCCTGGTCCAGGCATATTCGGGAAGCCACCAATCCATGTATTTCTTTCACATCTATGTTTCTCTCTCTCTCCCATTTTAAGATTACAAAAAAAAAGAAAAAGAAAAAAAAAAGAAAAAAGATTCAGCTGAAACCAGTTTGGCTCAGTGGAAAGAGCGTCGGTCTACGGACTGAAGGGACCCAGGTTCGATTCCAGTCAAGGGCATGTACCTTGGTTGCGGGCACATCCCCAGTAGAGCGTGTGTAGGAGGCAGCTGGTTGATGTTTCTCTCTCATCGATGTTTCTAGCTCTCTATTCCTCTCCCTTCCTCTCTGTAAAAAATCAATAAAATATATTTAAATTAAAAAAAAAAGATTCAGATAGCGCTATTTCCAATAGCAAAAAATTGGTAATGATTTATAGACTAACCATGGGAATTTGAGTAAGTAAACAATTTTATAGCCATACCACAGAATATTATGATGTAAACATTAAAAGGACTTCATATTTTTAATTATATGAAAGTGTCAACAAAAAAAGGCAGGTTACAAAGCAATAATATATCTCACTTATATAAATGCCATAACTGTCCCTCGGTATGTATAGAAAAAGAAAATAAACAAAATATACATTTCAATATAAAATTATAGGTTGTATTTTTATTTGTTATGTGATTATTAGCCTAATTTTATTTTCCAAGTTTTTCACTGCTATTTTTATCAGGAAATTAAATTTAAAAAAAACCTTAAGGACCGTTGCCATATCCCAGCCATACTGGAGGACAGTCTTTCTCCTACCCTGTACATTTCATGATGAACAGACCTCACATGGAATCCAGAGTCCTTTCTGCACTGTGCTATACCCTCCCCAAGATGAAAATCATTCTGCTATCAGTGGGAGGTGGAGAGATACGTTTATTAGAGAAAACAACCCTGCTGTCATACCAATGCCTGAAAAAGTTTTGGATTATCCCATCCATGTCTACTCCATGTCTGCAGAGAATAAATGCTCATACAAGCCCATAAAGTTCTAATGACATCTCTCTGCAACTGATTTGTTTTGGTGATGGCTGTGGCCTCCGTGATGGAGTAAGAATCAAAATCCATGACCACCAGAGACCGGTTTGGCTCAGTGGATAGGCCTTCGGACTGAAGGGTCCCGGGTTTGATTCCAGTCAAGGGCATGTGCCTTGGTTGCGGGCACATACCCAGTGGGAAGTGTGCAAGAGGCAGCTGATGAATGTTTCTAATTGATGTTTCTAGCTATCCTTCTCTCTTCCTCTCCGTAAAAAATCAATAAAATATATTAAAAAAATATATTTTATATATATATATATATAAAATATATAATATATATATAAAATATATTATATATATATTTTATATATATATATATATATATATATATATATATATATATATATATATATAATTTTTTTTTTTTTTTTTAAACACACAAAAAAAAAACATGACCAGCCCTGGCTGGTTTGGCACAATGAATAAAGTGTTGGCCTGTGGACTGAAGGGTCCCGGGTTCGATTCTGGTCAGGGGCACATGTCCAGCTTGTGAGCTTGATACCCAGTCAGGGCGTGCGGGAGGCAGCTGATCAGGGATTCTGCCTCATTGATGTTTCTTTCTCTCTCCCTTCCTCTCCGAAACCAATAAAAATATGTTAAAAAAGAAAAACCCATAACCACAGCTATTGGTACTATTTTCAAAAACACAGCATGCATCCTCAGTCTCTGATGAGAGACTTGTTCAGTGGCCTGGGCGTCAGGATTCCTGGACTCCAGGCCCCACAGGTGACTCACAGCCAGCCGAAGGCTGTGGCTCCTGGCCTCAGTTTCCCTGGCTTGCTCTGTTGATACTCTCTACCTACTGTGCAGGGTATTAATAGGAATGAGGTGCTTTGAACTCTGCAGATGAAAGAGGCTAGGGAAGCAGCACCCAATTATTATCCCCTACAAGGCCAGGCGTGGGAGCAGAGGTTGGCTGCTTTCATACTGTTCCAGACACAGCAGCCTCCTCATAGCCCTTCAGTCTGCTTTGGCTGTCAAAGTTGGAAAGCAGAGCGGTCATTGCCATCTCAAGGCTATTTCTGAATAGATCTTCCTAAACTGCCCAAACCACCAGTGACCTAACTGCCCCTTGATTTGTGACTCAGTAATACTCTACAGGTGTCAAAATTCTTTCTTCCAACTGGCCTCAAATCCTGTGGGATATGAGCCATATAGTTTCACCTTTAGTATCCACAATTAAGAAGTCAACAAACTATGAGAGAGCTAGGCTGCCTGAGGTTTAAACACATCTGTTTCCTTTATGTAAAGTGGGGCTTAGTAATAGTCCCAATCTTATTTGTATCTCTAGAAGTTGCTGTGTGAACCACATGAGGACCATGTGTATGAAGGCACTTTGTAAAATGCCAAGCCCTTCATAATGTATTAACAGGACCAAGTATCTGCAAATAAGACTTCTGGCACAACTGCTACAAGGTATGACTGCAAAACTAAGCCTGGGGTGCCACCTATTGGTTGCCAATATAAATTGCACCCAACCAGTTGCAACAAGAGCAAAGAAAGCAATCACCACCAGTCCAACTTTAAACCACCTTAATTTTTGCCATGCCCCTCATGCCATATTATATACTTAATAGTTTTCTTTTTTTATATTTATATATATTTTTGATTTTGTACAGAGAGGAAGGGAGAGAGATAGAGAGCTAGAAACATCGATGAGAGAGAGTCATCGATCAGCTGCCTCTTGCACACCCCCTACCAGGGATATGCCCGCAACCAAGGTACATGCCCTTGACCGAAATCAAACCCAGGATCTCTCAGTCCCCAAACTGATGCTCTATCCATTGAGCCAAACCGGTTTTGGCAATAGTTTTCTTTAAACAATGCATTTTGTATAAATAATTTCATTTTAAAGTAAACTTTTAATCCCTACTATAAATGAAAACCAGCTAGCACTTGCCAAAAATAGAATAAAACCTGCCAAATGAATGCAGTGAAAATAAAACATGAAGATCTAGATAAGAAGTGTCCCCTGTAAACCCCAGGCTTCAGGATCAGTTAAAACTGGAGTGCACCGTTGGAGAACAAGTGTTAAAGCTCCGCGTTATCCTGTTCTTTGGGGAAATACTGCCCTGGATGAAGAAATACAACTCTTCGAGGGAAAGTGACATTCACTCATTCTACCCCAGCTCCCTGGATGGTTGAAGGAAGGTAAAGTCACAGCATGTAGGAGAAAATAAACTTTTGTATTCACATTCCACAATAGTCTGAGTGGAGCCAGTGCTGAATTCCTGGTGGCAGTGCCCAGAGCTCATGCGCACCGAGGGTGTGGTGGGTGCTCTGCTTGCACCTTGTCTGACTTTGGTCAGAAGTCATTTGCAGGGCTGGGTGTCTCTTCATCAGCCTTCCCTCTGGCTGGGAGGACTGTTCTTGGGTCTGCAGCCTGCTGAGCTGTCCACTGTTCACTGGGGTTACAGCTTTCCCCAGCACTGGGTTACATGACTTGTTCTCCAGAGCACAGCCTCTTGTTACAGGTCCATGGCTTCTTGCTCCACTGACTGGTCTGAGGGTGCCAGGTATTTCTCCTGGATTCCCAGAGTGCTGAGAGAGGGCATGTCAAGGATAATAGCATGGGCAAAGATGGGAAACTGGTCTGAGTGGGATCTGATCGCTACTAATGTCTTCCAACCATGTCTGGCAGAGTAATTCCATCCTTTCCCCTGCCTCATAATTATAGCTTCAGGCAACAGGGACAATAGTGTCCGAGAAACCTATCAAAGCAATGAGATTCAAATGCTCCTCTTCCTCAAATTGCTGAGGATCAAAAGACCAGAATGCTGTCGAAACCAGGTTGGCTCAGTGGATAGAGCTTCAGCTTGCGGACTGAAGGGTCCCGGGTTCGATTCTGGTCAAGGGCATGTACCTTGGTTGCGGGCACATCCCCGGTGGGGAGTGTACAGGAGGCAGCTGATAGATGTTTCTCTCTTATTGATGTTTCTGATTCTTTGTCCCTCTCTCTTCCTCTCTGTGAAAAATCAATAAAATACATTAAAAAAAAAAAAAAAAAAAAAAAAAAAAAAAAAAAAAAAAAAAAAAAAAAAAAAAAAAAAGACCAGAATGATAACCCTTCAACTCTGTTATGACAAATGCTTAGTGCCAGACCATGGGGATTTAAATCCTGACTTAACATTTATAACATCTGTAAAACAAGAGTTGTTATAAGGATCAAATGAGGTAATGATTAGAGTGCCTAGCATGGCACCTGGCACACAGTAGGTACTTAAGAAATGTTTGTGACTTCTCTTCTGCCAAAGGAGAGAACACAAGTGAGCTCAAAGAAAACAAAAAATTTCTGCTTGGGCTATAGGGTGCCTTCTACCACTCTGGGACAGCAGTAAGGACATAAACCAGATTCACAAGGACAAAGACCATGACACTGCTGATGGAACCCTGTAAGATTGGCTGGCCTGAGTCAGGGTCTGGGGTCTGAGTGGGAGATAGGGGTTGACCATGTTGGCCACCATGGCTGCTCTACTAGATGACTCCAGTGTCAGCAACTGAGACTCTTCAACCAGGGAGACCGAGATTTGAATGGTTCTTCTAACACATGCTGAGTGAGAGACATTGGGGTCATCACTCTTAGAGCTCCAACTGCTTCATCTATAAAAGGGGATTGAATAAAGATTAAGTAACATCCTGCAAATGGAGTATGTAGCCCCCCAAACGATGTTCAGGTTAGACCCGTGGTTGGCAAACTGGCTCTCGAGCCATATGCGGCTCTTTGGCCCCTTGAGTGTGGCTCTTACACAAAATGCCATGGCCTGGGTGAGTCTATTTTGAAGAAGTGGTGTTAGAAGAAGTTTAAAAAATTTGGCTCTCAAAGAAATTTCAATCATTGCACTGTTGATATTTGGCTCTGTTGACTAATGAGTTTGCCGACCATGGGGTTAGACCTTTCTTTACCACCTCATGGATCCATCTCAACTCGACACAAACTGACTCTGAACCTGTGCCCTCTTCCCTTCGCTTTTCCTCAGGAGGCAATGCCTTGTTCCTGTGCAAGTCAGTCCTGAGGATCATTTGCTTGACTTGGAATAACATCAAACCTGTCTTATCTCTGGCCTGAAGCGTACATTCCTGAGCAGGGCACATGAACCCTGCGTTCACCTGCCCGTCTCCTGGCACTATCACTGCTCCCCAGCCAGAAGTCTGTCCTGCACACAAGTCACCATTCTACTTGCAAACCCCCTCCAGACATGTCTCAATCTTAAATTCCTAAGCCTTTTTTTTTTTTTTTTTTTAAATATATTTCATTGATTTTACACAGAGAGGAATTGAGAGGGACAGAGAGTTAGAAACGTTGATGAGAGAGAAACATCAACCAGCTGCCTCTTGCACACCCCCCACTGGGGATGTGCCCGCAACCAAGATACATGCCCCTGACCGGAATCGAACCCAGGACCTTTCAGTCCGCAGGCCGACGCTCTATCCACTGAGCCAAACCGGTCCCGGCAAATTCCTAAGCCTTTGTATACATTGTTCTCTTTGCCTTGAATTTCCTTTTCCTCTTAATCAGCCAGGCTAACCCTCACTTTGAGATGATGCAAATCAAACGTCACTACCACTTTGAAGCTTTCTTTCCCATGTTTATACCAATCCCTAATTGCCTAATACACAGAATAAAGTTGAACCTTAAGAAGGTTGGGGGGAAATAGAATCTAAAATCAGCATAAATGTATATGGTGAGAAATACCCTTAAAATTCCTTGGTAAAGTATATGATTATCTAATCACTAGGCTGTATACCTCAAACCAATACAAAATAATATTGAAAGTAAACTGTAACTGAAAAATTAAAAACCAAAGCAATTCAGGGAATCAGAACAATAACAAAAAAACCTTAAAATTCCTTAAATCACTTATTAAATACAGTATACACCAAGCATGTCAAACTTGTGGCCCTTGGGCCACATGAGGTTCACAATGAATATTTTTGTGGTCCAGCCAACGTAACAATATCTAAGAAACGTTTTAATACAAATTTCTAATTTAATTTTTATAATATCCTGTTATACATAATTATTAATAACAAACTACAACATTCACTAATGACTGATTACTATAATTGTGTTGCATTCATTTCCCTTATGTGCCTTAAGTGCAGACGCACCATTTCGCTCCACTAAGTCACTCTTAGAGCTCCAACTGCTTCATCTATAAAAGGGGATTGAATAAAGATTAAGTAACATCCTGCAAATGGAGTATGTAGCCCCCCAAACGATGTTCAGGTTAGACCCGTGGTTGGCAAACTGGCTCTCGAGCCATATGCGGCTCTTTGGCCCCTTGAGTGTGGCTCTTACACAAAATACCATGGCCTGAGCGAGTCTATTTTGAAGAAGTGGTATTAGAAGAGTTTAAAAAATTTGGCTAGCAGCGAATATTTTAGCAGCTGACTGCCACGTCATTAGTCCTGTACTGACTTGTTTAGTGTACCAACAGGAAATATTTCGCTTTCGGAGAACAAGAAAAATAGTTTTATTTGCATTACACTTATTAATTTGTGCAGTTATTCAGTGTCTGGTAAGTTAATATTCAAGAAAAATATTAATTTTTATTAAAATGTTCTATTATTTTGTGTTAATAGTTATTTATTTCAGCCATTTGTATTCAGCATGCCTCTATTGAAATAAACCTATGTTTCTATGAAGATTGAAGCTGTTTTTTTTGTTGTTTTTTTGTGGCCATATAAACTTAAACCATGTTTATGTGGCCCGAGTTAGCCTGAATTTGACATGCTTGGTATATATGGTTTTATGAGTAGAATATGACTGCATAAAATAATGTACAGTGTGCAAATATCACAGCCCTATTAAAGTGCCCTTCCCCTTTTCTTGCTGAGTACGTACAGTTGAATTTGCCATTAACAGCATGTTGTGTAAGGCAGGTCCTCACCCCTTCTTCAGGTACTTATGGCACACTCTAGTGCCATCATCTGTAACTAGTCTACTTCCCCGTGAACTTTGTTTCCTACGTGTGAAAGAGCCTGACACAGATCAGTAAGTGTTGGCTGGAACTATTTTCCTCCCTACACTAGGACTCTGGAATGCACCTCCCCAACGCTGCCTTGTCTCCAGCATCCCGTGTAGATGCCAAATCTCTGAAACCAGCCTGGAAAGCCTGTCCTACCTCACATGTACTTGTGGCCTCTGTGACATGAGAGACACCTACACAGGACCTCAGCTCTACCACCGCCAGCCCAGTTTTAAGGTCTGGCTGCCTCCCAGACAGCTCCAATTGTCCCAGATCCCCCTCACACCTAGCACATCTGCTAGCTCCCATCCCTTCATCTCCATCACAAACCGACAAACTTTCCTTTCTTTTCTTACCTCAGCAACTAGCACAACCACCCATACCATCTAAGACTGAAACCAGGAGTCCAAATTCTGCTCTACCTCTACCTATCACCTTAATATTTTCCCAATTCACACAGTTCTTTCTTTCTTTCTTTTAATATATTATATTCTATTGATTTTTTACAGAGAGGAAGAGGGATAGAGAGTTAGAAACATCAATGAGAGAGAATCATCGATCAGCTGCCTCTTGCACACTCCCTACTGGGGATGTGCCCGCAACCAAGGTACATGCCCTTGACCGGAATCGAACCCGGGACCCTTCAGTCCGTAGGCTGACGCTCTATCCACTGAGCCAAACCGGTTTCGGCCACACAGTTCTTTCTATTCTCACTACTAACATTTAATCTCTTCTCTTCTAGAAACTGTAAACACTCTCCTACCTCCAATCACATCCCTCAAATGCATCTCCACACTTGGAGGGGCTTTTCAAAAATGTGCATTTGTTCATGGCCTGAGCAACACCACTTTGCTGGTCCTACTGCTCACCCGTGAGCCAAAGTCCACATGCCTTAGAAGGGCACTCAAGCACCCCCATCGCCAGCCTGCACCTCCTCCTTTCCCCTTCACTCTCAAGACACCGGACAAACTGAACACCTTACTGCTCTTTCAAGTGACCAATGCCCTTTCATTCCTAGGTCTCTGTATTTTTGCTCCTTCTGATCACTATCTTCCTTTGTCCTAAGGTACAACCAACCCTGAAGCAGCCTTTTAACATGAAAGACAGTCACCGGAGGGGGGGGGTGGTGTAGGGCAATTGGTCAAAATCAATCAGTCATCTACAAAAGTATAAGTAGCTACGTAGCTATTTCTGAGTCCCATACACTACTCATACCCCACCACCACTGGTTGTGGCTACGAGGCTAGAGAGCAAGGATACGAGGAGAAGTGGAAATCAGCTCCCATTGCAGCAGACATCATGGCCTCCAGGCTTCGCTGCTCTTGGACCCCGAAGCAGTAGCCGTTGGCTTTATCCACAGCCTGCAGAACCCGCTGGACACTCTCCTTGTCCTGGGCAGGGAAGAGAGAAACAGCTGAGTGAAACGGAGGTGTGGAATTTAAGTTGTACCAAACTGCTTGCAGGCCCCAACCCCCACCTCAATCTTGCCTCATTAAGTCTCTGTATATGCAGCTTCGTTGGCCTGAAGTAGTTCTGCATGTTCCCAGTGGCCTGGCTACATTCCATTTTTCTGACCACCATCCCACCTAATTTAGAGCAGGTAAGCTCCTCTATACACAGCCATAGTTCCCTGGATTTATTCCTATTGCAGCTCTGATCCTACCTAGTAAGTTATTAACTCATCTGCCTCCCCTACTCCACTGATCTCCAAGGTCAAGGTATTTCCAGTGCCTGGCTCAGTACTCAGCTAGCAGTAAGCACCGAATAAATATGCATGCAGCCTATTTATTTATCCACATAAAAGTAATAAGAACAATTCATACATCACATGATAGGAAGGAAAGATCAAAATAATGCATTAAAGCCCTGGCCGGTGTTTCTCAGTTGTTAGAATCAGCCCTTGCTCTGGAGTCACAGGTTCGATTTTGGGTCAAGAGCACAAACCAGGCCAGGCCCAAAGCAGCAGTTGCCAGGCTGGGAGCGGCCAGGCCCGGAGCAGCCGGGTCTGGTGCGGCCAGGCCCGGAGCAGCAGCTGCCAGGCTTGGAGCGGCCAGGCCCGGAGCAGCGGTTGCCAGGCTGGGAGCGGCCAGGCCCGGAGCAGCCGGATCTGGTGTGGCCAGGCCCGGAGCAGCTGCTGCCAGGCTGGGAGCGGCCAGGCCCGGAGCAGCGGCTGCCAGGCTGGGAGCAGCCAGGCTGGAGCAGCCGGGTCGGGTTTGGCCATGCCCGGAGCAGCAGCTGCTGGGCTGGGAGCGGCCAGGCCCGGAGTGGCCGGGCCCGGAGCAGGCGAGCTCAGAGCAGCCGGGTTGGGTGCGGCCAGGCCCGGAGCAGCAGCAGCCAAGTCCAGAGCAACTAGGTCGGGAGCGGCAGTGACCAGACCCGGAGAGGCTGGTTGTGGAACGAACCAGAGCAACAGAGGCCAGGCCTGGAGCAACCAGGCCCAGAACAGCTCGCTTCTCGCCTGCCCCCGCCCCACGGCTGCCTCTCAGACATGGCTGGAAACTTTTGTGGGAACTTGAGGGTCTGCTGAATCAAGTGATGAAGGCTTAGATCTGGATGTGTTGAGTTAGTATAGGGCTGGGGTGTTGATCTGTGAGTGCCTTGGGTGGGGCCTGGATGAGGCTGGTTGACCTATTTGGAAATATCTTTTGTGTGAAATGTATCATTGGGCATGTGGAGGTATTATTGATATGAGAAAATGCTAAGTAACTGATTTACTATTTGAAAAGGGATTTACTATCGGGGAAAGGGAGGGAGGAAGAGACTGAACATAAACTGCACCTATGGATGAGGACAATGGGGGATGGGGAGGGGGGAGAGGGTGGGGTGGGAACCTGGTGGAGGGGGAAATAAATGAGGAACCTTTGTAATAATTTGAACAATAAAGATTAAAAAAAAAAAAAAAAAAAAAGCACATACCAGGTTTGATCCCTGGCCCCGGTTGAAAGGTGTGTGGGAGGCAAATAATTGATATGTCTCTCTTATACTAATGTTTCTCTCTGTCTCCCCTCCCTCCCATACTCTCTCTCTAAAAATCAATGGAAAAAATATCCTTGGGTGAGGATTAATAACAACAAGGTATTATGTCCTTACCACAATGCCTAATTTAAAAAACCTGGCCCTAGCGAGTGTGGCTCAGTGGATAGAGTGTCGGCCTGCGGACTGAAGGGTCCCGGATTCGATTCCAGCGAGAGCACATGCCCAGGTTGCCGCTTGATCCCAGGGGGGACATGCAGGAGGCAGCTGATAGTTATTCTCTCTCATCATTGATGTTTTTCTCTCTCTCTCCATCTCTCTCTTTTCCTTTCTCTGAAATCAATAACAAATAAATAAAAGAAAATAAATAAAAGTATTTAAAAAAAACAAACTGCCCTAGCCCGTTTGGCTCAGTGGATAGAGCATCCGCCTGTGGATTGAAGGGTCCTGGGTTCGATTCTGGTCAAGGGCATATGCCTGGGTTGCTGGTTCAATCCCCAGTGTGAGGTATGCAAGAGGCAGCCGGTCAATGATTCTCTCTCATCATTAATGTTTCTCTCCTTTCCTCTCTGAAATCAATAAAAATATATTAAAAAAAAAGAAAAAGAAAAAGAAAACCTGCAGTAAGTGGTAGTTAAGATTAATATCATAGGTTTAACCTCATTTTTAGAGAAAAGTGTGGCATTAAAAAGGAAAAGAAAGAGACAAGTTTGCTCAAACATGTACTGCAGAAAGGACTCAACATGCACGGGTGTCTCCCATCTTTTTAAATATATCTTATTGATTTTTTTACAGAGAGGAAGGGAGAGGGATAGAGAGCTAGAAACATCGATGAGAGAGAAACATCAACCAGCTGCCTCCCGCACACCCCCCACCGGGGATGTGCCCACAACCAATGTACATGCCCCTGACCAGAATCGAACCTGGGACCTTTCAGTCCCCAGGCCAAAGCTCTATCCACTGAGCCAAACCGGTTTCGGCTCCCAGGTTATCTTTGCAGGGTGAAGGTGAGAGACACAGGGGTTGGTACTACTTTGCAAAGACAATAAGCAGTTGCTCATCTTGAAGGAACCTGAAAGACTTATCCCTGACCTTGGTCAAGTCCCTTGCTGATGACTTTCAGGGAACATTTGTGGACACAAAATAGGGCCAAAGTTTGGTCCAACCTCTTTAGTGGAATCCTGCCCACAGAGCCCCTGCTATCAAAACAGAGGGGGACCGAATGGCAGCATGACCCAGGACAAAGACCACTGTTTGAGCCTCAAAGCCTCCTGTACTCTTGGCTTGGCGAGGTCCAAGGCACTGTCAGAGCCCATACCAAGGGAATAGGCCTCTTAGTCCATGGTACCTGGATGTTGAGAGGAATGAAGGAGACCAGGCTGTAGTCTTCAATAAGCTGCACCAACTTCTCATTGAGCTGACGATAGTGGCGGAAGAAAGGATCAGAAGCCAGGTGGTCAAGCAAGTAGGAGAGGTCCAGGACCTCTGTGTAGTAGTCCAGGTTGAAGGCTATGGAGAGAAACCAGTCAGGAGCAGGTGGCATCAGGCTAAAACCCCAAGGACAGAGACCATATTTTTTCTTCCTTCCTCTGCCTTCATTCTCTCACCGGCTGGTTCTCTATGGACAGATACCCACCTCATGGGGCTGCTGAAGATTAAATGCTATGAACCTCATGCCTGGTAAAAGAAGTGCTTGATCAGTGGTAGCAAATAATGATACCGCACATTTACCAAGTACAGTACTTGGTGCTGCCCTCATGAAGCTCGGTCAGGTAGTACCCCCGGGACCCAGCACACACTGTAAGGACTTTAGCAGGGTGGCATCTGGGTAAATCTTTCCCTTTCTGGGCCAGTTCCTTCTTAATGTAAAATGAGCAAACCAGACTAGATAACTCTGGGGTTTCTGACTCAGTTCTATGTCTACAAACTCCCCACCAAGAGAAGTAAAGTGGGCTTGCACTGTTCATTTCAGCCTGGAAAACTCAAGTGATTGGACTATTCGGCAGATGAGCCAAGGAAACAGGCCATCAGAGATTGATCAACTCACTGGTGTGCTCTGACTTCCACACTCTAATTAGAAACTGACACCACTACAAGGAAGAATGTCCAACAAACTTCTTGGGTTGCTTGACAGGTAGGTTTCTCAATGAGAATTAAGAAACTAGAGCCAGGTACACTTGGATTTAGATTTTACCTCAACGAACATACTAGCTGTGTGATTCATGTAAAGTCTTGGGCCTCAATGGCCTCATCTGATTTATCAGCCTTTTGTGAGGGCGCCTATCAAGAGTCAGGACTAGGAAGGTTAAAGACCACCATGCAGCCACCTGGTGGAGGCTGTGAAGGGAGTGAGAAGCTTTAGGTGACTGCAAATCTGCACTTAGGTAAAATGGGGCTTGTGGGCTTGCCAAGAGATGAGCCAGGACTCTGACTGACCAGGAAGTGCTGACATTCTTAATTTCTCTGTCTCCAGGTCCAATCCACAAATAAGTCCTATTTCTTGAGCAAGTTTTGAATCTCATTTTCTCCATTCCCACCACCACTGCTTGGGCTGTTGCAAAAATACGGAAGGGGTATTTTCATTCTTGCCCCTTTCAATTCATTCCCAAAGCAGCCAGAATGACCTTTTCAGTTCATGCTATTCCCTTGTTTGATATTCATCAACGACTTTCCTCTGTGTTTAAATAGTCCAAGTTTTGGCCCCTGCCAACCTCTCTGACCTCATTTCCTACCACCCGCCCCTAAACACTATCTCAGCTACCCTACCCACACCTTCCTTGAAAAAAACAAACAAACAAAAAAACTCTTTGCTACCTGAGGGCCTTTACTCACTACTGGTCCCTCTGCTTCGAACAGTTCTCCCTTAGCTAGCTCCTCACTATTCAGGTCTCAGCTCAGATGGCACTTGCTCACTCCCCACCCCTCACTGTCCATCATTTCATTTTAATTCCTTCATAATACATATTACCATCTATAGTTTTCTTGTCCCCAAACCCCAGAACATAAGTGGCACAAAATAAATGGGGAGGGGTTAGCACCTGACTGTGGCCCTGGAGGAAGCTTCCTTCAGCTGAGATCTCTGCATCACTCCAGCCCAGCCTCTGCCCTACACCTTGCCTGGCCCAAACGGGAGCACTTACCTAGCTTCCCATAGTGCTCAATGAGGTCCATCTTGGAGAGGAGGTTGACGTGGGGCAGCTCTACATGCAGCATAGTGGCCAGGGAGGTGCACAGTACTGAAATGAACTTGGCAGGGTCTGTGCAGTAGTGAGAATCTACCAGGTGGACAGCAGTCAGCTGGGAGGGGAGGGAGAGACAGGATGAGAGTGGCCTGGGGAGGCAGGGAACATCAGGGCCTATATGTCTCCCCATCAGATTGGGGATGCCTGTCTTCCCCATTAGTCTTTTCCTTCGGTTTCGTTCTAATGGCCACAACTCATTTCCTTCTCCCAGGAGATATGGGCATTTTTCTTAGAAGATGCCTTGGGCTGGGCCTCCCAGTGGGCAACTGGTTCAATTCCCACTACATTTGACTCCAATCTTTCACTTACGTTTGCCCCCAACTCACAACAGTTGTCATGCTATTTTCCACATAACTCCTTCCTTACTTCTAATAATCCCAAATTGGGTGCTAACACATCCATTTACAGATGAGAAAACTGAGATTCAGAAAGATCAACTGACTTGCCCAGGATCACACAGCGTCAGTGGCAGAGCCAGATTTCGAAAGTTATACTCCAAAGCAACTCTACCCTTGCCTCGCTGTGTGACATGGAGGTGTGGCATGCCCTCCCTGTCTTAGTTCCTTCATCTGCAAAATGGGCCTGCCCGACCCAAGACGCACCCTGAGGTCCCACTGAGCCATCTGGGAGAAGATGCTGCGCAAGGAGCCATGGTGCGTGCAGAGTTCCACTTGGCCTGGGCAGTCGAAGAGGAAGTAATGGCCGCGGAGGGGGTCAAGCTTGGCACGCAGCCAGTCCAGATTGGCCTCCAGGTACTCCATGCAGTACAGCAGGCCGCCGTTGGGCCCCAGCCGCAGCGCGTCCATCACGTCGCCCAAACCCACCAGCTCGCTCACGTCCACGGCGCACTCGTACGGCAGCCCCTCGTTGGCCGGGTCCAAGTTCACCACCGCCACGCGCCGGCCCATCGCGCGCAGGAACTCGCTCATGCCCAGGCAGTAGGTGGTCTTCCCCGAGCCCGGCGGGCCGATCACAGCCTGTCCAAAGGCCGGGGTCCGAGCGGCCCCCGCCATGGGTGGCACTCAGCCCCGTGCGCAGCGGGAAAGCTCGGCAGGGAAACAAGGCGGGCGACCGCGCCAGAGACGGGAGCCGAGGGCGACGGGATTCCCGACGTGCACTTTGGGGGTGGCGCGGTGGCGGTGTCCCGGAGTTGCCTACGGTGGGAGCCCGGCAACGCAGAGTAAACCGCCCGGTACTAAGCAAACCAGCAACTTCCGGAAGACCTCGGAAGTAATAGGGTCCCGGAGAGGAAGTCCCGCCCTCACGGTGACGACACAGCTTAGCGCCGAAGGTCTCGGCGGCGCGCACATTTCACCAGCAGCGAGGAGATGGGTTCGGGTGGGGCAAGGAAACTTTAGGCCCAAGTTGGAAGAGAAAGAAAACCGGTCATAAACCTTTTTTTTAAAAAAATAAATAAAATTTTTTTATTGATTTTTTTTTTTTTTTTTTTTTTTTTTTTTTTTTTTTTTTTTTACAGAGAGGAAGGGAGAGGAATAGAGTTAGAAGCATCCATGAGAGAGAAACGCCTGTCAGCTACCTCCTGCACCCTTGCCACTGGAAATGTGCCTACAATCAGGGTATATGCCCTTGACCAGAATCGAACCTGGGACCTTTCAGTCTGCAGGCCGACGCTCTATCCACTAAGCCAAACTGGTTAGGGCATAAACTTCTTTATTCTACCATTCAATCGCAGATCCGAACCACCTCCCTCGGATTCTCTGCCGTCTAGTCCCAGCCCGTCAGGGGGACAGGCAGTGGAAGGCCCGCCCCGATACCGTCAGTTCCGAACACCACAAATCCTCTTCTCTTCCAGGTCCCTTTCTCATTCTTTCTGCTCTTCAAGGTGACACCACCCAAAGAAGGTTGTGTTGATAACCTCAATCAATCCAGCTTTTCATGGTACAGGGGGAGGTGACAGGGGCAAGCCCAAACGGACCAGGATTAGGAGATCAACGAAGAGCAGTCATTAAGCCCTAATATCAAAGGAGAGAATAGGGGGCTTTTTGAAAAATGCCCCTGAGGTAGAGAGCCAGAAGGCAAGTTCAGAACAAAGCACCCTGAAGGAGTGCGGCAAGTTGCTGCTCCATCTTCTTCCTGCTTCAGAGGAGAAAAGGCCAGGGCAGTTATGAGTGATCCTAACTAAGGAAGTCCCTGAACTTGTCACTCAGGCTTTGAGAAGCTGTCAAAGGCGGAGCTGGAACCCTTCACAAAGGTCATATCTGTCCGAAATTTCATGCTGGTGGGTGGCTGGCGTCGGAGCAGCAACTCCCCTTGGTCCTGGGGCATGGGTTCATCATAAATGGTGGAGATGAGTCCCAAACCAGTTCTACGGGGCCTCTTCAGTTGCCCAAATGGCTGTAGCTTCTCTCCGTGGTACCTGGATTATTAAAAAAGGCTCTCGATGAGAGGACGGCTCTCTCAAAACCCAGTTAAGGGAGTTGGGAAAGGACAGAGAAATAGCTACTGCATTTGGTTTGTCCCCAAGACAGAGCCTTTAAATCTGAACTTTTCTTTATCCATTCATTGACAGTGCCAGTAACCAGGGCCCTCAATGCTTTCATTTTAAATAGTGTACAAAGTTTAGAACAACTGTCACCACTCTGACTTACAGTCACCCCCCAAAAGCAATCATCAAGTCCAAACTCCTCAGACTAGGAGTAATGACCCCACCAGGAGATCCATACCTATTTTTTTCCTTCTAACTCTACTTTGAAGTTCACTCTCTAGGACATTCCAGCATCTACCCCAAAGCCAGAGAGAAGGGAGGACCAAGGTACAGCTGAAAGGGCAGCTTGGACCCCTATGGAAATCCCTATCATACTCACCCCAGTCCACGCTTACATCTGGGGTGCTGGCCATCATTATCCAGGGCCTCGGGCACACCTGAGCACCGGCTGCCCAGGCCCTGGCCCTCAGCCCAACCCTGTCGCTCCATCACCTTCCGTCCAATGCCCTGCAGAGGGAAGGGAAAAAACGAGATAGAACTCTTATGGAGGGTAGGGGTTGGGGGTGGGAGGAAGAGTGGGGTAGAGAAGGAAAAGAGAGGTCAATGGATTGGGCATACTGCTCACCTTGGTGTGGCGCTCAAAGGTGCCCACCTGGCACTCAGTCACAGAGCCGTACTCCTGGCCATCACGGAGTCTCCGTTCCAGGCGCATTTGGACAGAGTCTCGGGCATCTTTGTCTCCACCATCTGAGGAAGCAGAGCCCAGTTTGCAGAAGGGGGGAAATCAGGTATCTAAGATCTCCTCACAAAATTTACATATTCATATTTATAATGATTTTATTACCTTATAATTTTCTCATTAGACTGGTAGCTTACCAAGAATAGGAACCATGGTTCTCTCATCTTACAAATGAGAAAATTATGGTGCAGAAAAATCATAGAGCCAACAAAAAGAGAGATTTAGAGCCAGGTCTTCCCCTCCTTTCCCTACCCAGGTCATTTTTGACTCTAGAATCTAAATTCTTAACCAGAGTGTGAGCTACCAATGCCCACAATTCCAGGGTCTGCCTACCAGAAGCAGAGTTCCCTGAGGGCTATCCCTACTTCTCCTTGCTCACAAAGAAAAAGGCTTTGCCTACAATCAGCACTTAAGACACTCAACTAGAGATCTCTTAAGAGAGGAATCATCTCAGTGAGCTGCCCCAAGGGAACTGATGTTCTGTCTCAGCCTTTGCTAAGCAGCTCTGATAAAGTGTCACTGCAAGACCACCAGTTCCACCTCCCAGTAATGCAACCCCTGGCCCAGTACCTCTGTCGTAGTACACACTCATGTCCACGTCCCAGTCATCGGCTGTCTGTTCATCGAAGTCTGTAGGTATAAAAGTATCAAACAGAGTCAGCTTAAGGACTCTCAGTTCTGTTGAGAGTTAAATCTAGACTTAGACATATGTTCTAGAACTTGGGGCTTTTGATAGTTTTAAATCTCTCGTCAGGGAGAGTCATTCAGAATTTGTGGGAGGGCACTTTCTCTCCACTCCACTGATCCCTCCACCCCTAAAAAGGATGACTGGTCTCACTGAAACCGGTTTGGCTCAGTGGTAGAGCGTTGGTCTTCGGACTGAAGGGTCGGGGTTTGATTCCGGTCAGGGGCATGTACATTGGTTGCGGGCACATCCCCGGTAGGGGGTGTGCAGGAGGCAGCTGGTCAATGTTTCTCTCTCATCGACGTTTCTGGCTCTCTGTCTCTCTCCCTTTACTCTCTGTAAAAAAATCAATAAAATATATTAAAAAAATAAAATAAAAAATGACTGGTCTCATATACAGTCAAGGTTAGCCACTTTCCTAGCCTTTTATTGGGCACTGTCAGGGATTCCACCCTGTGAAACATAAAGCCCAGAGCAAATGCAGCAGGGAACACTCCTGTCCTAGTCTGGTGCCAGCATCACCTCCTTCTTCCTCCTGCCAGAACTGGGCATCTGTGTAGAACACCAGGCCAGAGCCGCCCTTCTCCCACTTGAGCTCGATCTCCTCCTCAAAGAGCCGCTCAGCGGTCCGCTCCTGCCCGGTCACATCCTCATGCAGCGCCTCGTGCCGTTCCCACTCCTCACACCGGTCATCGTCCTGGAGAAAGAGGAGAGGTGACTTGCCTGTTTAGCTTCCTGACCTTATGCCCACAAGGAGGGCAGCTCAAGGTACAGGAGGCCCATGAGATAAGTCCTCAGCATCATTCCTCCAAATTTTTCCAGGATGCAACACATATTAGGCTCTTGAAGTCTTTTTTTAAAAAATAAATTTTTATTTTTTAATTTTTTATTGATTTCTTAGGAGAGGAAAGGAAAGAGACAGAGAGTTAGAAACATTGATGAGAGAGAAACATCGATCAGCCGCCTCCTGCACACTCCCAACTGGGGATGTGCCTGCAACCAAAGCACATGCCCGACTGGAACCGAACCCAGGACCCTTCAGTCCGCAGGCCAAACCGGTTTGGAAGGCCCTTGAAGTCTTGACCAACACATTTCTCCATCTGTTTCTCAACATCGCTCTTTCCCCTGACAAACCTGATTCACTCTTATTTCTGTGTTTTTGGTCATACTGTTCCCCCTACCTGAAATATCTGCTTTTCACTCTCACCACCTTCTCTTTACTTGGTAAAATCCTCTTCATCCCTCAAGTTTTACAGCCTACATGGAGCTGGCCACACTGAGGCCCAAAGTAGTCTCATTGGTCTCTGAACTCAGTTTTAATCGGTACACCCTGTTTAGGTCTTTAAACATGACTAGAGGTCTGGTGTACAACATTTGTACCCTGGGGGGGCTGTTGCTCAGCCTGGCCTGTGCCCTCTCACAGTCAGGAACCCCTCAGGGGATGTCCACAGGCCTAAGCCGGCAGTTGGACATCCCCCACGAGGTCCTTAGTGCTGCTGTGGATGTGGGAGAGGCTCCCGCCACCAGTGCTGCACTCATCAGCCGTGAGCCCAGTTCTGGCTGAGCGGTGCTTCCCCTGTGGGAGCGCACTGACCACCAGAGGGCAGCTCCTGGGTTGAGCATCTGCCCTCTGGTGGTTAGTGTGCATCATATCATCCACTGTTACATTGATTTGCATATTAGCCTTTTATTATATAGGCTATCACAAAGAAAGAAGGGGCAAGTAATACCTACTATCTACTGGATGTCAGGCCCTACACATAACTTAGCTCCTTTAATCACCCCAACAATGCTGTGAGATAAGTATCATTATCCCCAGTCTACAGATGAGGAAACTTGGGTTCAGAGGAGTAAAGAGATTTGCCCAAGATAAACCAAGAGAGTGGCAGAGCCAGCATTCAAAACCAGCTTGCCACCCCATACAGCCTTTCCAGATGCTGCTGCTCTTTTTTCAGGGATATTTAAGGCTTTTTGAAGGCAGGAAATGGTCTTAGACTATCTTGGGAATCCTACGATAGTTGCAATGTTTACAATTGCTTGACTGGACTTATGGAATGATAAGATGACTCATGGTTTGAAATCTTGGGGGCCCCTATCTGAGTTAAATTTCAAGAGACCTCAGGAATCACTGTTGCAGAATAGGTGCTGGAGAAAAGTCAAGACAGTACCACACAAGGATGTGGTCCAGATGTGTTAGCAACTCTGCTTGGAACTTTGGGGACATAGATGAATTATTAGTTTTTAAACTGACTTCAGAGAGGAAGAAGGAAAGGGGGACAGAAACATTAATGATGAGAGAGAATCATCAATCAGCTGCCTATTGCACAACCCCTAATGGGAATGGAGCCTGCAACCCAGGCATGCACCCTGATTGGGAATTGAACCTTGACCTACCGATTCATAGGTTGATGCTCAACTTCTGAGCCACCATGGGTGAGAATGGTATTCTTAATGCCTTGGCCTCTCTAAGCTGCCAGCAAGGAAGGATGGCTCACTGTACTCACGTCATCTGAGTGTGATTCTTCTTCCTCCTCCTTTTCCTCTTCTTCCTCGGGCTCTCCACAGGGGCTGGCTGGTATGTCTGTCAGGCAGGTTCCCTGGGGTATTTCCTCACCCTCAGCCGTGTACACAAGCTCTTCCTGCTCCACAGTCTCTGAGTCCTCATATCTGAATGGTACATTGCCGTAGCGTCGGGAGGAGCCTGTCTTGGGGAACTGGAGCTGCAGCTGGGTGATGATCCGAGGGGGTAGGCGGCAGGCCCGGATCAACTCCAAAAAGACCTGCAGGGGCGTCCCCACATTCCCACTGGGCATTAGCACTGGTGGGTTCAGCTCTGGCAGTTGCCTCAGGTCAGCGAGAGTGAAGGCTTCCCTCGTAGCCTTCCGACTCTGCAGTTCCTTCCGGGTCTTGAAGGGAAAGGAGCCCAAACCTTGGAAAAACAGAGAAAAGAATGGCGCTTGAAACCTAGAAGCCTCCAGGAACGCTTGAGCCAGAAGTCGGTCAAGGTTTAAATCTTTTAGTCCAATGTTGTTGGTCCCTTTCAAATTCCCAGAATCCCTTCCTCCATTCCCTGACCAGAGCCAACTAGTAATTTCATGCTATTTCTCATCACTTCTGCTGAGCATCACGTTTCTTCCTGATCTGGTTCCTGTTGATCTTTTGATTCTCAACTACCACCAACCGTGAGCCCCTGCACACCTCCCTATCATGTGCTCCAGCCACATGAAACAGTTTAACTTGCCCTGAAAGTCTCATGGGCTTTCACATCTCTACCTGTGTCTTTGCAAATACCATTTACTTTTGAACACCATTCTTCCCCACAAACTTGTTCTCTTTCTCAAGAAAAGCCTGATCTCTATTGGAAATCCGGTTTTATCTTCTCACAGCACTCGGTGACAAACAGCATAGGCTCTGAAGTAAAATGCTTGGATTTGTACTGTGATTCTGCCATTTACTAGCTCTGTAATCTTAGACAAGCAACATAATTTCCGCAACCCCCATTTCCTCACCTATAAAACGAGTAACAATAGATCCTACCTTATAGTATTATTGTGAGGAATCAATTTTAAAAAATGAAAGGCTTAGAACAGTGCATGGTAAGCACACAGGAAGTGCTCAGTAAATATTAACAAGAATGGCATCTTTGTGACAATTATTACAAATCTCTGGACTCTGCACAAGAACGTGTCCAATTCTTTGCCTACCAGCTAGAGTAACACTAGGCCTAACAGTATAAGCTAGGTTTGTTGAATGAATTAAAAGGCTCCGCACTGTTTCCTGTTCCCCATCGAAGTAATTTCCAATGAAAATGGAAGCTGTCCTGAGAAAAACTGTCTCTTCATTTGTATATCTTGCCAAGAGAAGACTGGGTGAGGAGCAGGAGGAGAGCGAGATAAAGATAATAAGAGGATTGGAAACCTGACTTCCTTTTTACCCTTCTGTGTCAATGCAAAATCAACCCCTTGGATCGAAAAAGGGGTCTGGAAGGGGACATAATAAGGTCAGGGCACATGGCCGGTTACGGGCTCGATCCCCGGTGTGGGGCTTGCAGGAGGGAGCCGATCAATGATTCTCTCTCGTCATTGATGTTTCCTCTTCCTTCCCCTTTGAAGCCAATAAAAATATATTTTAAAAGAGAGAAACGTGCCTGCGTTCCAGACCCAGTCTATTATATTCCCCAACCGTACCTGCTGCCTCAGTAGGTAGCCGAAGTCTGCGGATGAAACAACGACTGGGCAACCAAGTCCCCTGAGAATCTAACCACTGGCGGCCGGAGTACATGCGAAGAAACTTCTGGGCTTGAGCGGCCCCTCGTACGGAGACCACGCAGCAGCAGGTGCGGGTCTGGGCCGGGGCAGAGTCCCGAGTGCGGCCATCGGTGACGGAAGCCTGGGCAGGACTCTGGCCGGTAGGAGTTAGGGCAGATGCGGGAGTGGCCTGCGGAGGGGCCCGCTCAGGACGATGGCGGTAATGGAAACAAAGGAAGCCACAGTCGCTCTGTTCCCGGAACTGGCTGAAGTAGCTCCGTAGCTGGGCCGAGCGCAACTCCGAGGGGATGCCACTCACTATTAAGTAAACTGCCGCATCTTCTTCCGCCTCGCCGGGCACCGCCATCTTGGACTGTCACATGATCTACTTGAACCAATTCTCGCGAGAACGCCACGTGACGCAGGAATCTGTGTCACAATTGCGTGACCCCCGATCCGGCTGCCGAGGCTGTGGTTACGTAGTTGTGGAACCTGGAACTGGAGAGCTGTGGGATAAGTTGTTCGGGTACTTCTTCTACAGAGAGAAGCCGATGATGATGGGGAAAATCACCTGAGAAGTGGGGTGACTTTCACAAACTCTTGAGAATCAAATTAGAAGCCTGTGGGAGGCGCGTAGTTTTCAAGATTTTCAGTTGTTGGGGATCTTCCAAACCTAATCTCCTTTTAGAGACTTTAAAAGTTCATCCATTTAGCCGAGACCAGTTTGGCTCAATGGATAGAGCGTCGGCTTGGGGACTGAAGGATCCCGGGTTCGATTCCGGTCAAGGGCATGTACCTTGGTTGCGGGCATATCCCCAGTAGGGGGTGTGCAAGAGGCAGCTGATCGATGACTCTCTCTCATCGATGTTTCTAACTCTCTATCTCTCTCCCTTCCTCTCTGTACAAAATCAATAAAATATATTTAAAAAAAAAAAAAAGTTCATCCATTTATCTTCCAAGACATACTAGTGGACCCACATGAGGAGTGGAAAATTACTGACCTTGCCTGGACGGTAGCTCCCTTCCCCTCCTAGACCTGAAGGCTAAATCAACAGTCTGGGTTAGTCAAGGCTAAAATAACAGAACGAACCAAGAAGGGAGATTAGGCCATCTGGCCGATGCATGCAACCACAAGGCTAAGCGATATAGAAACTTAACAGCTTCAGCCCAGTGGACCTCCACCCCCCTTGTTTGAAATGTGCTTGTTTGAACAGTGCTTAAAAGGAGACTGCTTTGTAACGGCTGCTGCTGCTCCTGGCCCGCGCCGTTGCCGCGGTGGCAGCCCAGATTCGAATCTGCAATAAAGTTTGTTATTTGACTCCGCAATTGGCTAGTTGGAGTTATTTCCCGGGTAGGGGGTCTCTGCCTCTTGGGTGGTCTTGTCTCCTCCATTCAACACCACACAAATCAGTAAGAAAAAAAAGATAATCCAGTTGCAAAGTGGGCGGAAGTCACTTCACAGAAGAGACTTAAACATGTTCAATCTCATTAACCAAGGAAAGGCAATAAAACCCACCAGATTGGCAAAAAATATTTTAATCCTGCCGAAACCGGTTTGGGGACTGAGGTCCCGGGTTCGATTCCGGTCAAGGGCATGTACCTTGGTTGCGGGCATATCCCCGGTAGGGGGTGTGCAAGAGGCAGCTGATCGATGACTCTCATCGATGTTTCTAGCTCTCTATCTTTCTCCCTTCCTCTCTGTACAAAAGCAATAAAAATATATTTTACAAATGTTTTAATCCTTAAATGTTAGTGATAATGTAGAGCAAGTGGAGATACCATACACTGTTAGTGGAAGTGTGAACTTTGGGAGAGAGAGAGATAGAAGGAAGTGTGAACTTTGAAAACAATTTGGCATTGTCCAATAAAAGTGAAGTTACACACATCTTTTAATCCACAATTCACTTATAAGTATATACTTTAAATAAATTCTTGCTTATGTTTATCAGGAGATCTATTGATGTTGTTTCACTTTACCAACCCTGTGATCCTGGAAAATAGGCAGGGTTATGAAACCCCTCCCACCCTTCTGTGTTCTGAAACATAGGTAACTGCAAAGAAACACCCTTCTATGATAGATAAAACTTACGGGCGCCCCCTTGTTTACCTATGACAATAGACAGACTCCAAATTCCAATTCTCACCTCATAAACATTTAGATTGTCTGTTTGTCCTCACTGATCAGTCACAATAAAAGACTTGTTAAGGCCCTACTCGGTTTGGCTCTGTGGATAGAGTGTGGGTCTACTGACATAAGGATCTTGGGTTCCAGGGTTCCAGGGTTCCATTCTCGTCAATGGCACTTACCTTGGTTGCAGGCTCCTATCGGCCCTGGGCCCTGGTGGGGGCCACTGCAGGATGCGTTTCTCTCACATTGATATTTCTGTCTTTCTCTCTTCCCCTCTCTCTAAAAGATCACTGGAAAAATATAAGTAATAATAATAAAAGGCTTGTTAACTACAACTGTGGTTAAGCTTCTCTCCTTTCCCCAGGTCTCTGAACTTTATGACCCCAGATTCCCCTCAGCTTAAGCCATCCAACAACCCCTTAACAGCCCCCTCCAAAGAATAATCTGGCTTCAGAGTAAACATTCTCTGATCTATTGACCCATCATGCCACTCATGGTCATACCACATCCTCACATCCAGTTCTTTCTAGCCTTGTTTACTCTTCCCTATGAAAGAAGCAACTTTTTTTGCCCGACTCTTGAAACACGTGTAGATCTTATGATCAGAGTGTTCTCCCATTGACAAAGCTTCTCTTTTTCTATAGCAATAGTTTGTTTCCTCCCTTTCCATATCATTTCAAATAAAGTCTCTCCTTATTAAGTCCAGATCTGTTTTTATTTAACAGTATACATGAATATTCATAGCTTCATTGTTTATAAGAAAAAAGATATTGACATTTATCTTATTATTACACACAATTGCCGTTTTTAAAAAATATATTTTATTGCCGAAACCAGTTTGGCTCAGCGGATAGAGCGTCAGCCTGCGGACCGAAAGGTCCCAGGTTCGATTCCGGTCAAGGGCATGTACCTTGGTTGCGGGCACATCCCCAGTAGTGGGTGTGCAGGAGGCAGCTGATCAATGATTCTGTCTCATTGATGTTTCTAGCTCTCTATCCCTCTCTCTTCCTCTCTGTAAAAAATCAATAAAATATTATATATATATTTTAGAGAGATAGCTAGAAACATCGATGAGAGAGAGAGACATCGACCAGCTGCCTCCTGCACACCCCCTACTGAGGATGTGCCCGCAACCAATGTACATGCCCTTGACCGGAATCAAACCTGGGACCTTTTGGTCCCCAGGCTGACGCTCTATCCGCTGAGCCAAACCAGTTTTGGCCACAATTGCCATTTGTGTGACTAAATTACCAGGACCTCACATGATGCTAGGTAAGGTGTGTAGAAGACTCTCAGTAAATCATCATTGATGGAATGAATATTCCTGGCACTAACATGGGGATGTGCCACTGGGTGTTGACTGGGAACTCTCTCTAGAAAATGTGGGGCCATTTCCGTGGGAGAACACACAGGCCAGGTTTCTCATCAAAACTTAAATCCAGCCGAAACCGGTTTGGCTCAGCGGATAGAGCATCGGCCTGCGGACTGAAGGGTTCCAGGTTCGATTCCGGTCAAGGGCATGTACCTTGGTTGCGGGCCCATCCCCAGTAGGGGTTGTGCAAGAGGCAGCTGATCGATCATTCTCTGTCATCAATGTTTCTAACTCTCTATCCCTCTCTCTTCCTCTCTGTAAAAAATCAATAAAATATGTCAAAAAAACAAAACAAAAAAAAATCAACAACACTTAAATCCAGCCCAGCCTCGTGTGGCTCAGCAGTTGAGCTTCCATCCAGGAGCCAAAAGGTCACCAGTTCCATTCTGTCAGGGCATATGGCCAAGTTTCAGGCTCAATCCCCAGTAGGGGGCCTGCAGGAGGCAGCCAATCAATGATTCTCATCATTGATGTTTCTATCTCTCTCCTTCTCCCTTCCTCTCTGAAATTAATGAAAATATATTAAAACCAAAAACCAAAAATGCAAACCCAAAGTAACCAACACTATACATTCACTCTCATTCTGCCCTGGGGAGGGAAAGGAGTCTGGATGCTGGTATTTATTTTTCAATTCATCATCCCTGACCTTTCTTTTTTTTCTTTTTTTTTTATCAATCTTTATTGTTCATATTATTACAAAGGTTCCTCATTTATTTCCCCCTCCACCAGGTTCCCACCCCACCCTCCACCCCCTCCCCATCCCCCATTGTCCTCATCCATAGGTGCACAGTTTATGTTCAGTCTCTTCCTCCCTCCCTTTCCCCGATAGTAAATCCCTTTTCAGATAGTAAATCAGTTACTTAGCATTTTCTCATATCAATAATACCTCCACATGCCCAATGATACACTTCACACAAAAGACATTTCCAAATAGGTCAACCAGCCTCATCCAGGCCCCACCCAAGGCACTCACAGATCAACACCCCAGCGCTATACTAACTCAACACATCCAGATCTAAGCCTTCATCACTTGATTCAGCAGACCCTCAAGTTCCCACAAAAGTTTCCAGCCATGTCTGAGAGGCAGCCTTGGGGCAGGGGCAGGCGAGGAGCGAGCTGTTCCGGGCCTGGCCACTCCGGGCCTGGCCTCTGTTGCTCTGGTTCGTTCCACAACCAGCTGCTCCGGGTCTGGCCACTGCCGCTCCTGACCTAGTTGCTCTGGATTTGGCTGCTGCTGCTCCGGGCCTGGCCTCACCTGACCCGGCTTTCTGGGCCTGGTTGCTCCGGGCCCGGCCGCTCCCAGCCTGGCAGCTGCTGCTCCGGGCCTGGCCGCACCCGACCCAGGCCTGGCCGCACCCGACCCGGCTGCTCCGGGCCTGGCCGCTCCCAGCCTGGCAGCCGCTGCTCTGGGCCTGGCCGCTCCCAGCCTGGCAGCCGCTGCTCCGGGCCTGGCCGCATCAGACCCGGCTGCTCCAGGCCTGGCCGCTCCCAGCCTGGCAGCCGCTGCTCCAGGCCTGGCCGCATCAGACCCGGCTGCTCCGGGCCTGGCTGCTCCCAGCCTGGCAGCCGCTGCTCCGGGCCTGGCTGCACCCGACCCGGCTGCTCCAGGCCTGGATGCCCCTAGCCTGGCAGCCGCTGCTCCGGGCCTGGCCGTATCCAACTCGGTTGCTCTGGGCTCGGCTGCCCCGGGCCCGGCCACTCCGAGCCTGGCCGCTCCCGGCCTGGATGCTCAGGGCTTGGCTACTGCTGTTCTGGGCCTGGCTGCTCCCAATCCGGCTGCTCTGGGCCCGGCTTCTAAGGGCCCGGCCACTCCGGGTCTGGGTGTTCCTGGACTGGCCTCCCTGGGCTTGGCTGCCTCCACCTCAGGCCTGGCTGCCACTGCCCCAGGTCTGGCTGCTCCAGTGCTGGCTGTTGATGCTATGGTTCTGGCTGCTGCTGCTCTGGGGCCTTGTCATTGCTGCTCCGGGCCTGGCTGCCACTGCCTTGTGCCTGGCCACTCTAGGCCTGGCCGCCGCTGTTCCAACATTCTGTCCTTTTTCTTTTTTTTTAAACGCATTTATGTTGCAATGTTGGCTGGTGAGTTGAGTTCTGACTTAGTCTTTGATTTTTCAAGATCTTCTTTGTATTCTTTCTTAAGTAATTTTACTATCATTTGCTCTCACTTGATTTTTTCACATTGAGAACTTCTTTGGTTTCTTCCTCCTTGTCCTGGAAGCTCAGCAGGTTGGCCTGTGGCACCCCTTTGTTCTCCGCGGGCTCCTGCGCTGCTTCAGCCTGTTGCTGCATCCCTGACCTTTCAAGACACAAAATAGCATACCTAACTGGTTTGTCTCAGTGGATAGAGTGTCGGCCATGCACTGAAGGGTCCCAGGTTTGATTCCGGTCAAGGGACCCCTACCTTAGTTGCAGGCTCAATCCCTGGCTCTGGTGGGGCACATGCTGGAGGCAACTAATTGATGTGTCTCTCACATTGATGTTTCTCTCTCTGTGTGTCTCCTCCTCCCTGGGGTTGCCTTTCTCTGCTCCATTGTTCTGTCTCTGTCTACCATCTCTTGCTGCCCTGGGTCCCAGGGGCAAGACTACTTGTAGTTAGCTAAGCACCTTTGCTCTCTGATAAGTCTATGCCCTTGCACCTACCATCCTGTCTGTTTGGAATGTTCTTCCCTAGATTTGCCTGGTAACTCCTGTTCATTCTCTTTAGGTCAGAGCAGTCGCCACTGGGTTAAAGCATTTTCCCCACCTCCAGGCAGATTCCCCACCCCCCCAAGGCAGATTTATTGATTGATTGATTGATTGATTGATTTACATTTTTAAAATTAAATTATTATCTGTGTACCCCCAAGGCAGATTTAATCATTTCCTCTTCTTATCTCCTGCTGCCCATTGTATTCCTTCTATTACACTTCAGATCATTCTGTGTTATAAGTACTACTTATGTGTCTCTCTTCACCTTAGACAGGATGTTCAAAGAAATCAGGGACCATATCTTATTTATTCTATGTCACTTGGCACTAGCCCAGGGTCTGGCACAGTGGATGTCAAGAGAAATGTTGAATGATGGAATGATGGATGGATGGTGAGTGCATGTTGGCTTTTTGTGGCATCATCAATTCTAGGATCTGTCACTATCCCAAGGCCAGGGTGTGTCAGTGCAGGGCACATCCCACGTCACTGGCTAACTGCTTAATAAGCAGTCAATGATTTGGCTAATGAAAGTAGTGATAATAATAATAAAGTAGTACCTGAGGCTGACCCTGCTTCCTAGTGAGTCATCTCTGTCTGGACCTGAGGACAGAGATCAAGGCTGAAAGGTAGATGGTCACTGAACAGTGGCTGAGTTGGCTCCAGACAGCCTGACCCTGACCATGACTCACTCCAGCCTGTGCTGGTGGCAAAGCATGATCTCCAAAGTCCCATGGGCCTGTGTTCAAATCCCAGCACAGTGATCTTAAGTACATTTTTTAAATTTAATTTTTAAAATATGTTTTTATTGATTTCAGAGAGAGGAAGGGAGAGGGGGAGAGAGGTAGAAACGTCAATGATGAGAGGGAATCATTGATCGGCTGCCTCCTGCATTTCCCTCACTGGGGGATCAAGCCTGCAACCCAGGTGTGTGCTCTAACTGGGAATTGAACCACAACCTCCTAGTTGATGGGTGAATGTTCAAACACAGAGACATATCAGCAGGGCTTGAATAAGTTTTAAACCCTGTCTGAGCCTATTTCTTCCTTACTCTCCCTGGTTGATGAGACACAGGTCCCACTCCTATGATGCTGATAGTGAGAAACAGTCCCCCACATTTGGAAAGCCTGCGGTCTCACAGAAGAAGCATTCTTTTCCTAATTGCCTTGTCCTACAATTCTCTCTTTAGTTTTGCTATATTTGTCTTTGGGTTTCTGCCAGGGTTGTCAGAAGTGACTCGAGATACAGATGAGAAACAGACTTAAGTGTAGCTCCCAAATCACAGGGAGGGTAGGGAAGACATTTTAAAAGGGGCAAGGTAGGGTTAATAAGGGGAGTTATTTGGGCGATTGGAACATAAGTTGAGGGGGAAAGGCAGGGGTGGGAAGTGGAGAGCAATATCTTCTAATTAATGGCTTTTCAAGGCTGGAGACTCAGCCTGAGGGTTCAAAGAAGTACAACAGTAAATTCATGAGATCAGTTAGAGAAGAGACACAAACAATAAAATGGCCCCAAATCCCTGAACCTCCTATGGGAGACAAGGCGTCTGCTCTGAAAAGAATGGCCTCCTGCATCTGCAAGGTGAGAGGGGGTGGTGTGTGCCAAAATGCTGGGAAGGGTAGGGCAGGGCGGAGTGCTTGAGGGCCTGAGGTCTGGGTCTGGGGTGTCTGGAGGGGGATAAGGGATTAAGGGAAAAGCAGGATTCTTTCTGGGCTCTAGAGGATGCTTCCATTTGGGGATTTGATTAGGTCCTGGCTAGGAGGAACTGTTGAACAGGGCATGATCTGGTGGAGAAGAGAGTGGCTATTGGGGTCACCATAGGGAAAGGGGTTGATTGGTTAGTGGAGGCCCCAAATGCTAGGCAGAGCAGTTTGGCCTGGATTTGTAGCCTCTGAGCAGACCTGGTAGATATGCAGATGCAGTTCTGCCTATTTGGGGGGTCACTTCTCCTTTTACTGTGACACAAAAAGATGTAGAACATATCTTGGTGTGAGGGTGTCTCTGTGTTGTGTGCCACACCCTTGGGTACAGGGATGTATGTGTGATCGTCTGGCCTGGGTGCATTTCTCTGCAGTGTGAATGTGTTTGGTTGGGTCTGTTGTATATCATTGAGTAAGTGTGTCTGTATTTCCAAGCTGTGTGTGGGTAGATGGAGGGTCTGTTTTATGGATCTGTGTAGGTGTGTCTGAGCTGTACAACTTAGTGTATGGGTGTGTGTGAGAGAGAGCTGTAGGTCTGAGTTGTATGTGTCTTCATGTGTGTCTGAGTTGTGTGTGGGATCTGAGCTGTGTGTGTATGTCTCATTCTGGGTTTCTGAGTGGTGAGTGGGTGACAGGGTAAGGAACAGAGGGCCTTGCTGCTGCCACTGGGTGTCCCTAATGCATACAGGACCAATTCAGCTGCTTGGCTCCTAGATGTTGTCCCTGAGTGAATGACCTCTCATTGAGCAATAATGAACTTGTCCCCCGTGAGAAGAATTCAAACTGTGTTGGTGAAGGGGGTGGGACCTGGTGGAGACAGGTCTTAATTTATTTTTTCTTTTAAATATATTTTATTGATTTTTTACAGAAAGGAAGGGAGAGAGATAGAGAGTTAGAAACATCGATGAGAGAGAGTCATCGATCAGCTGCCTCTTGCACATCCCCTACTGGGGATATGCCTGCAACCAAGGTACATGCCCTTGACCGGAATCGAACCTGGGATCCTTGAGTCCGCAGGCCGACGCTCTATCCACTGAGCCAAACCGGTTTTGGTGAGACAGGCCTTACTGCCAGAGAAAGGAGGAGGTTTGAAAGGGGGTCCTATAGGCATGTGTGTTGTTATCATTCCCTCCCATCCACCCTGCAGGTCAGTCACCCTGTCCTGGATGCTATTCAAAATAGTGAGCAAACAGTGAGGAACAGAGATTGACCAGTTAGTACAGATATAAGCCATGCCTGAAATGGAGCAGTTCTGGAGGCCATGCTATGCCAACCATCGTCTCTCTAGTTGCTGGACAAGGGGAATGGATTCCAGGAGAAGGACTGGGAACGATACAGTGCAAGGGAGCTGGGGGAGCTTCGGCAGTGGCTATGAACCAACTGTCATGAAGTGTTTCAGACTTTAACAGCTAATGTGGCAGCTAAATCTCTGCTTGCCTTGACCTTGGAGCAGCTGCCAGGCTAGCCCTAGGTGTCCTTGACCCCTCCCATTGGGAGAACAATGGACCCTCTTCTTCTGTTTTCTGCAGGCATAGGGGAAGTGAATGATGCCAATCTACAGAAATTCCAGTGACCTTGTCTGTTTCAGTTTTCTTTATTGGCTATGATCTGACTCTCCCTGAGGTGAGAGGGAGCCTTTAGGGGGTAGGAGCTGAGGGAGGGGAAGGATCAGTGAGGGGTTTGTGGACAGAGAGAAACCCCTTCCCCCCAAAGATAAAGACAAGAAGGTGACGAGGTCCTGAACTGAGCCTAGCCTCTGGATTCAGACCCAGGCAAAATAAATATCCCCAGAAATGAATCATCCACTCTGAAATTAATATCCTAGTTCTCTGAGGCCTGGCTCCTGCATCCCTCATGGTTCCTTCCTCTTGGGCTCCCTCTGATAGGGGCTGGGAGCTGGGGGCTGAGATGAGAAGGTTTCTTCCACATGAACAAAGGTCCCTTCCACAGTGTCAGGATCCATGGATGTAAAATCTTTTATTATAAAACCCAATAACTTAAGTCAGTTCTGTACAAAATCAGTAGAATGTCTGGCCCAACAAACAGTCTAAGCTTCCATCGCCATTCCAGGAGAGGACAGGAATCTTGGTCCAGAGAATCTGAGGACTACCAAGGGCCAGCCACACAGCTGGAGCAGGATGTCCAAACCAAAGAAGGACAAGATGGGGTGTGTCTGAGTGAGGATTCATACAGTCCATCTAGCTGGGCCAGGGTCTGTACAGGCTTGCCTCCTCTGGGAGCATTGGGTCACCCCTGGGGACAACCTGGCCAAATCATTGCAGCCATCTTCTGCCCAGGCTACAGCTGATCTCTGTTTGGGCTGGAGCAGGTCGGCTCAGCAAAAGCATGTCTTCGAGTAGTCCGGCGATGTCAACATCTCCAATGATAGGGCGGAAGAAGAGATCCCCAAGCAAGCTGGGAGGAATGGACTTGAGGGTGGAGGCCATGAGGAGGACACGGGCCAAACGGCTTTGGCCTGCTGGACACCAGGGCTCCAGGACCTCACAGAGTGCTCGATGAGCTTCCTGCTGCAGATGCCAGATGTGGGTGGAGGCCTGGAGGCCTGGCATGTCTGTAGGCAGAGGGTAAAGAAGGGTGATGAGCTCCCCACTCCCTGCCACCACAGGGTGAGATTGGCCTCAGACCTGAGGCCACAGCTCAGTCTTTTGAGGCCCCTTACTGCTTCCTCTATTTACTTATTTATCATTTTATTTATCCATCCATTTATGGAGAGGCAGTATAGAGTAATGGTGAAGAGCCACGCTGTCTGAGTTTGAATCCCAGGCTATCACTTATTAGCTGTGTGACCTCAGGCAAATTATGTCATCTCTGTGCCCTGGTTTCCTTATATGTAAGATAGGTATAGCCTAGCCATCTTGGCTCAGTGGATAGAGCGTCAGCCTGCAGACTGAAGGGTCCCGGGTTTGATTCCAGTCACGGGCACATGCCAGGGTTGTGGGCTAGATTCCCTGTAGAGGGCGTGCAGGAGGCAGCCAATCAATAATTTTCCCTCATCATTGTTGTTTCTATCTCTCTCCCCCTCTCCCTACCTCTCTGAAATCAACAAAAATATTTAAAAAATAAAATAAAATTGATACAAATACTATCTCTTAGGTTTGTTATGAGCTGTATATGTAAAACCATAAAATTGGGTCTAACATATGGTACGTGTAGTATGAGTATTTCCCTACTATTATTATAATTAATTACTATAATTTACACATTGCTTAAGAGCCCCGTGGTGAGGACTTATCATCTAGAATCTAGATGCTCTCCAGATTACAAAGAACACTACCTCTATCCGTTGCTCTCCTAGCTGAATTTTATAAAGGCTCCTACCTCTCCTCTCCCACATCCACTCACTTTCATTCCTCTATATCAGGGTTTCCCAAACTTCTCTCATGATGAGAATCACCTGGTGGAGTTGTTAAAATACAGATTCCTGAATCCCAACTAAGAAGTGCTAAACTAGAATTTTTGGGGACATATAGGTAAAATAGTATACTTAACTTGGAGCACTAGTTAAGTATACGATTTTACCTATATGTTCCCAAAAATTCTAGTTTAGCACTTCTTAGTTGGGATTCAGGAATCTGTATTTTA
Organism: Pipistrellus kuhlii; assembly: GCF_014108245.1. Classification (NCBI taxonomy): domain Eukaryota; kingdom Metazoa; phylum Chordata; class Mammalia; order Chiroptera; family Vespertilionidae; genus Pipistrellus; species Pipistrellus kuhlii. The sequence goes on along the minus strand of NW_023425515.1, from coordinate 180,319,909 downwards.
ACAACTCCACCAGGTGATTCTCATCATGAGAGAAGTTTGGGAAACACTGCTCTATATGATCTTTCTGAATCCAGAGATTACCTGTGATTGAGGCACAGCTGTGTCTGCTCCCTCCCCCTCTCCTATACCTACCCTCCTTGTGGGTTAGGGCCAATTTTGGGGGGGCAGAATGGCAAGGGTGAATAGACCTGATTTCTGCCCCTACCTGGCCGTGACCTTCAACAAGTCACTTAGCCTCCTGAGCCTCTTTCATGAGATGACTGTTGTAATAAGGACACAAAGAGGTAACAAATGTCAAACCCTTAGAAGGTGTCTTCCTGGCAGGGCCCCGCCCCCCTCCAGCCTTGGCCCTGATCCTGGAGTGTCCGGGAGCTCACCAGGGTTGAAGAGGATGGTCCCTTTCAGGTAGGCATACTCTTTAGAGCTCAGCTCCAGGCTCCAGAAGGACTCCAGGCAGCACTGAAGCCACTGCACTGCAGCCAGCGAGGGTCGAGGCAGATCTGGCTGCTGGCCACTGCCTGTGCTGCTGCTGGGCTCCTCCAGCAAGATCTTCTTGAGTATGC